>NW_028291070.1:300000-456000 GCF_965207765.1 Zootoca vivipara | reverse complement strand
GTAAAATGAGCCAAATTGAAGCAGAAAACATTGTTGGAGTGTCAGAATGCATAGATAGAAGGCAAATAAGCGTTCCATGGCTTTATTTCGCTTAGTTGCTTACTCTTGAGTAGAACTGCATGTTCACGCCAGAAATAAGCATCTTTGTAAAATGAGCCAAATTGAAGCAGAAAACATTGTTTGAGTGTCAGAATGCATAGATAGAAGGCAAATAAGCATTCTATGGCTTTATTTCGCTTAGTTGCTTACTCTTGAGTAGAACTGCATGTTCACTCCAGAAATAAGCATCTTTGTAAAATGAGCCAAATTGAAGCAGAAAACATTGTTGCAGTGTCAGAATGCATAGATAGAAGGCAAATAAGCGTTCCATGGCTTTATTTCACTCAGTTGCTTACTCTTGAGTAGAACTGCATGTTCACGCCAGAAATAAGCATCTTTGTAAAATGAGCCAAATTGAAGCAGAAAACATTGTTGGAGTGTCAGAATGCATAGATAGAAGGCAAATAAGCGTTCCATGGCTTTATTTCGCTTACTTGCTTACTCTTGAGTAGAACTGCATGTTCACGCCAGAAATAAGCATCATTGTAAAATGAGCCAAATTGAAGCAGAAAACATTGTTGGAGTGTCAGAATGCATAGATAGAAGGCAAATAAGCGTTCCATGGCTTTATTTCGCTTAGTTGCTTACTCTTGAGTAGAACTGCATGTTCACTCCAGAAATTAGCATCTTTGTAAAATGAGTCAAATTGAAGCAGAACACATTGGTGGAGTGTCAGAATGCATAGATAGAAGGCAAATAAGCGTTCTATGGCTTTATTTCGCTTAGTTGCCTACACTTGAGTAGAACTGCATGTTCACGCCAGAAATAAGCATCTTTGTAAAATGAGCCAAATTGAAGCAGAAAACATTGTTGGAGTGTCAGAATGCATAGATAGAAGGCAAATAAGCGTTCCATGGCTTTATTTCGCTTAGTTGCTTACTCTTGAGTGGAACTGCATGTTCACTCCAGAAATAAGCATCTTTGTAAAATGAGTCAAATTGAAGCAGAACACATTGTTGGAGTGTCAGAATGCATAGATCGAAGGCAAATAAGCGTTCCATCGCTTTATTTCGCTTAGTTGCTTACTCTTGAGTAGAACTGCATGTTCACGCCAGAAATAAGCATCTTTGTAAAATGAGCCAAAATGAAGCAGAAAACATTGTTGGAGAGTCAGAATGCATAGATTGAAGGCAAAGAAGCGTTCCATGGCTTTATTTCGCTTAGTTGCTTACTCTTGAGTAGAACTGCATATTCACTCAAGAAATGAGCACCTTTGTGAAATGACCCAAATTGAAGCAGAAAACATTGTTGGAGTGTCAGAATGCATAGATAGAAGGCAAATAAGCGTTCCATGGCTTTATTTCGCTTACTTGCTTACTCTTGTGTAGAACTGCATGTTCACGCCAGAAATAAGCATCTTTGTAAAATGAGCCAAATTGAAGCAGAAAACATTGTTGGAGGGTCAGAATGCATAGATAGAAGGCAAATAAGCGTTCCATGGCTTTATTTCGCTTAGTTGCTTACTCTTGAGTAGAACTGCATGTTCACGCCAGAAATAAGCATCTTTGTAAAATGAGCCAAATTGAAGCAGAAAACATTGTTTGAGTGTCAGAATGCATAGATAGAAGGCAAATAAGCATTCTATGGCTTTATTTCGCTTAGTTGCTTACTCTTGAGTAGAACTGCATGTTCACGCCAGAAATAAGCATCTTTGTAAAATGAGCCAAATTGAAGCAGAAAACATTGTTGGAGTGTCAGAATGCATAGATAGAAGGCAAATAAGCGTTCCATGGCTTTATTTCACTTAGTTGCTTACTCTTGAGTAGAACTGCATGTTCACGCCAGAAATAAGCATCTTTGTAAAATGAGCCAAATTGAAGCAGAAAACATTGTTGGAGTGTCAGAATGCATAGATAGAAGGCAAAGAAGCGTTCCATGGCTTTATTTCGCTTACTTGCTTACTCTTGAGTAGAACTGCATGTTCACGCCAGAAATAAGCATCATTGTAAAATGAGCCAAATTGAAGCAGAAAACATTGTTGGAGTGTCAGAATGCATAGATAGAAGGCAAATAAGCGTTCCATGGCTTTATTTCGCTTAGTTGCTTACTCTTGAGTAGAACTGCATGTTCACTCCAGAAATTAGCATCTTTGTAAAATGAGTCAAATTGAAGCAGAACACATTGGTGGAGTGTCAGAATGCATAGATAGAAGGCAAATAAGCGTTCTATGGCTTTATTTCGCTTAGTTGCTTACTCTTGAGTAGAACTGCATGTTCACGCCAGAAATAAGCATCTTTGTAAAATGAGCCAAATTGAAGCAGAAAACATTGTTGGAGTGTCAGAATGCATAGATAGAAGGCAAATAAGCGTTCCATGGCTTTATTTCGCTTAGTTGCTTACTCTTGAGTAGAACTGCATGTTCACTCCAGAAATAAGCATCTTTGTAAAATGAGTCAAATTGAAGCAGAACACATTGTTGGAGTGTCAGAATGCATAGATAGAAGGCAAATAAGCGTTCTATGGCTTTATTTCGCTTAGTTGCTTACTCTTGAGTAGAACTGCATGTTCACGCCAGAAATAAGCATCTTTGTAAAATGAGTCAAATTGAAGCAGAAAACATTGTTGGAGTGTCAGAATGCATAGATAGAAGGCAAATAAGCGTTCCATGGCTTTATTTCGCTTACTTGCTTACTCTTGAGTAGAACTGCATGTTCACTCCAGAAATAAGCATCTTTGTAAAATGAGTCAAATTGAAGCAGAACACATTGTTGGAGTGTCAGAATGTATAGATAGAAGGCAAATAAGCGTTCCATGGCTTTATTTCGCTTAGTTGCTTACTCTTGAGTAGAACTGCATGTTCACGCCAGAAATAAGCATCTTTGTAAAATGAGCCAAATTGAAGCAGAAAACATTGTTGGAGTGTCAGAATGCATAGATCGAAGGCAAATAAGCGTTCCATGGCTTTATTTCGCTTAGTTGCTTACTCTTGAGTAGAACTGCATGTTCACGCCAGAAATAAGCATCTTTGTAAAATGAGCCAAAATGAAGCAGAAAACATTGTTGGAGAGTCAGAATGCATAGATAGAAGGCAAAGAAGCGTTCCATGGCTTTATTTCGCTTAGTTGCTTACTCTTGAGTAGAACTGCATATTCACTCAAGAAATGAGCACCTTTGTGAAATGACCCAAATTGAAGCAGAAAACATTGTTGGAGTGTCAGAATGCATAGATAGAAGGCAAATAAGCGTTCCATGGCTTTATTTCGCTTAGTTGCTTACTCTTGAGTGGAACTGCATGTTCACTCCAGAAATAAGCATCTTTGTAAAATGAGTCAAATTGAAGCAGAACACATTGTTGGAGTGTCAGAATGCATAGATCGAAGGCAAATAAGCGTTCCATCGCTTTATTTCGCTTAGTTGCTTACTCTTGAGTAGAACTGCATGTTCACGCCAGAAATAAGCATCTTTGTAAAATGAGCCAAAATGAAGCAGAAAACATTGTTGGAGAGTCAGAATGCATAGATTGAAGGCAAAGAAGCGTTCCATGGCTTTATTTCGCTTAGTTGCTTACTCTTGAGTAGAACTGCATATTCACTCAAGAAATGAGCACCTTTGTGAAATGACCCAAATTGAAGCAGAAAACATTGTTGGAGTGTCAGAATGCATAGATAGAAGGCAAATAAGCGTTCCATGGCTTTATTTCGCTTACTTGCTTACTCTTGTGTAGAACTGCATGTTCACGCCAGAAATAAGCATCTTTGTAAAATGAGTCAAATTGAAGCAGAACACATTGGTGGAGTGTCAGAATGCATAGATAGAAGGCAAATAAGCGTTCTATGGCTTTATTTCGCTTAGTTGCTTACTCTTGAGTAGAACTGCATGTTCACGCCAGAAATAAGCATCTTTGTAAAATGAGCCAAATTGAAGCAGAAAACATTGTTGGAGTGTCAGAATGCATAGATAGAAGGCAAATAAGCGTTCCATGGCTTTATTTCGCTTAGTTGCTTACTCTTGAGTAGAACTGCATGTTCACTCCAGAAATAAGCATCTTTGTAAAATGAGTCAAATTGAAGCAGAACACATTGTTGGAGTGTCAGAATGCATAGATAGAAGGCAAATAAGCGTTCTATGGCTTTATTTCGCTTAGTTGCTTACTCTTGAGTAGAACTGCATGTTCACGCCAGAAATAAGCATCTTTGTAAAATGAGTCAAATTGAAGCAGAAAACATTGTTGGAGTGTCAGAATGCATAGATAGAAGGCAAATAAGCGTTCCATGGCTTTATTTCGCTTACTTGCTTACTCTTGAGTAGAACTGCATGTTCACTCCAGAAATAAGCATCTTTGTAAAATGAGTCAAATTGAAGCAGAACACATTGTTGGAGTGTCAGAATGTATAGATAGAAGGCAAATAAGCGTTCCATGGCTTTATTTCGCTTAGTTGCTTACTCTTGAGTAGAACTGCATGTTCACGCCAGAAATAAGCATCTTTGTAAAATGAGCCAAATTGAAGCAGAAAACATTGTTGGAGTGTCAGAATGCATAGATCGAAGGCAAATAAGCGTTCCATGGCTTTATTTCGCTTAGTTGCTTACTCTTGAGTAGAACTGCATGTTCACGCCAGAAATAAGCATCTTTGTAAAATGAGCCAAAATGAAGCAGAAAACATTGTTGGAGAGTCAGAATGCATAGATAGAAGGCAAAGAAGCGTTCCATGGCTTTATTTCGCTTAGTTGCTTACTCTTGAGTAGAACTGCATATTCACTCAAGAAATGAGCACCTTTGTGAAATGACCCAAATTGAAGCAGAAAACATTGTTGGAGTGTCAGAATGCATAGATAGAAGGCAAATAAGCGTTCCATGGCTTTATTTCGCTTAGTTGCTTACTCTTGAGTGGAACTGCATGTTCACTCCAGAAATAAGCATCTTTGTAAAATGAGTCAAATTGAAGCAGAACACATTGTTGGAGTGTCAGAATGCATAGATCGAAGGCAAATAAGCGTTCCATCGCTTTATTTCGCTTAGTTGCTTACTCTTGAGTAGAACTGCATGTTCACGCCAGAAATAAGCATCTTTGTAAAATGAGCCAAAATGAAGCAGAAAACATTGTTGGAGAGTCAGAATGCATAGATTGAAGGCAAAGAAGCGTTCCATGGCTTTATTTCGCTTAGTTGCTTACTCTTGAGTAGAACTGCATATTCACTCAAGAAATGAGCACCTTTGTGAAATGACCCAAATTGAAGCAGAAAACATTGTTGGAGTGTCAGAATGCATAGATAGAAGGCAAATAAGCGTTCCATGGCTTTATTTCGCTTACTTGCTTACTCTTGTGTAGAACTGCATGTTCACGCCAGAAATAAGCATCTTTGTAAAATGAGCCAAATTGAAGCAGAAAACATTGTTGGAGTGTCAGAATGCATAGATAGAAGGCAAATAAGCGTTCCATGGCTTTATTTCGCTTAGTTGCTTACTCTTGAGTAGAACTGCATGTTCACGCCAGAAATAAGCATCTTTGTAAAATGAGCCAAATTGAAGCAGAAAACATTGTTTGAGTGTCAGAATGCATAGATAGAAGGCAAATAAGCATTCTATGGCTTTATTTCGCTTAGTTGCTTACTCTTGAGTAGAACTGCATGTTCACGCCAGAAATAAGCATCTTTGTAAAATGAGCCAAATTGAAGCAGAAAACATTGTTGGAGTGTCAGAATGCATAGATAGAAGGCAAATAAGCGTTCCATGGCTTTATTTCACTTAGTTGCTTACTCTTGAGTAGAACTGCATGTTCACGCCAGAAATAAGCATCTTTGTAAAATGAGCCAAATTGAAGCAGAAAACATTGTTGGAGTGTCAGAATGCATAGATAGAAGGCAAAGAAGCGTTCCATGGCTTTATTTCGCTTACTTGCTTACTCTTGAGTAGAACTGCATGTTCACGCCAGAAATAAGCATCATTGTAAAATGAGCCAAATTGAAGCAGAAAACATTGTTGGAGTGTCAGAATGCATAGATAGAAGGCAAATAAGCGTTCCATGGCTTTATTTCGCTTAGTTGCTTACTCTTGAGTAGAACTGCATGTTCACTCCAGAAATTAGCATCTTTGTAAATTGAGTCAAATTGAAGCAGAACACATTGGTGGAGTGTCAGAATGCATAGATAGAAGGCAAATAAGCGTTCTATGGCTTTATTTCGCTTAGTTGCTTACTCTTGAGTAGAACTGCATGCTCACGCCAGAAATAAGCATCTTTGTAAAATGAGCCAAATTGAAGCAGAAAACATTGTTGGAGTGTCAGAATGCATAGATAGAAGGCAAATAAGCGTTCCATGGCTTTATTTCGCTTAGTTGCTTACTCTTGAGTAGAACTGCATGTTCACTCCAGAAATAAGCACCTTTGTAAAATGAGTCAAATTGAAGCAGAACACATTGTTGGAGTGTCAGAATGCATAGATAGAAGGCAAATAAGCGTTCTATGGCTTTATTTCGCTTAGTTGCTTACTCTTGAGTAGAACTGCATGTTCACGCCAGAAATAAGCATCTTTGTAAAATGAGTCAAATTGAAGCAGAAAACATTGTTGGAGTGTCAGAATGCATAGATAGAAGGCAAATAAGCGTTCCATGGCTTTATTTCGCTTACTTGCTTACTCTTGAGTAGAACTGCATGTTCACTCCAGAAATAAGCATCTTTGTAAAATGAGTCAAATTGAAGCAGAACACATTGTTGGAGTGTCAGAATGTATAGATAGAAGGCAAATAAGCGTTCCATGGCTTTATTTCGCTTAGTTGCTTACTCTTGAGTAGAACTGCATGTTCACGCCAGAAATAGGCATCTTTGTAAAATGAGCCAAATTGAAGCAGAAAACATTGTTGGAGTGTCAGAATGCATAGATCGAAGGCAAATAAGCGTTCCATGGCTTTATTTCGCTTAGTTGCTTACTCTTGAGTAGAACTGCATGTTCACGCCAGAAATAAGCATCTTTGTAAAATGAGCCAAAATGAAGCAGAAAACATTGTTGGAGAGTCAGAATGCATAGATAGAAGGCAAAGAAGTGTTCCATGGCTTTATTTCGCTTAGTTGCTTACTCTTGAGTAGAACTGCATATTCACTCAAGAAATGAGCACCTTTGTGAAATGACCCAAATTGAAGCAGAAAACATTGTTGGAGTGTCAGAATGCATAGATAGAAGGCAAATAAGCGTTCCATGGCTTTATTTCGCTTAGTTGCTTACTCTTGAGTAGAACTGCATGTTCACTCCAGAAATAAGCATCTTTGTAAAATGAGTCAAATTGAAGCAGAACACATTGTTGGAGTGTCAGAATGCATAGATAGAAGGCAAATAAGCGTTCTATGGCTTTATTTCGCTTAGTTGCTTACTCTTGAGTAGAACTGCATGTTCACTCCAGAAATAAGCATCTTTGTAAAATGAGTCAAATTGAAGCAGAACACATTGTTGGAGTGTCAGAATGCATAGATAGAAGGCAAATAAGCGTTCTATGGCTTTATTTCGCTTAGTTGCTTACTCTTGAGTAGAACTGCATGTTCACGCCAGAAAAAAGCATCTTTGTAAAATGTGTCAAATTGAAGCAGAAAACATTGTTGGAGTGTCAGAATGCATAGATAGAAGGCAAATAAGCGTTCCATGGCTTTATTTCGCTTACTTGCTTACTCTTGAGTAGAACTGCATGTTCAGAAATAAGCATCTTTGTAAAATGAGTCAAATTGAAGCAGAACACATTGTTGGAGTGTCAGAATGTATAGATAGAAGGCAAATAAGCGTTCCATGGCTTTATTTCGCTTAGTTGCTTACTCTTGAGTAGAACTGCATGTTCACGCCAGAAATAAGCATCTTTGTAAAATGAGCCAAATTGAAGCAGAAAACAGTGTTGGAGTGTCAGAATGCATAGATCGAAGGCAAATAAGCGTTCCATGGCTTTATTTCGCTTAGTTGCTTACTCTTGAGTAGAACTGCATGTTCACGCCAGAAATAAGTATCTTTGTAAAATGAGCCAAAATGAAGCAGAAAACATTGTTGGAGAGTCAGAATGCATAGATAGAAGGCAAAGAAGCGTTCCATGGCTTTATTTCGCTTAGTTGCTTACTCTTGAGTAGAAATGCATATTCACTCAAGAAATGAGCACCTTTGTGAAATGACCCAAATTGAAGCAGAAAACATTGTTGGAGTGTCAGAATGCATAGATAGAAGGCAAATAAGCGTTCCATGGCTTTATTTCGCTTACTTGCTTACTCTTGTGTAGAACTGCATGTTCACGCCAGAAATAAGCATCTTTGTAAAATGAGTCAAATTGAAGCAGAACACATTGGTTGAGTGTCAGAATGCATAGATAGAAGGCAAATAAGCGTTCCATGGCTTTATTTCGCTTAGTTGCTTACTCTTGAGTAGAACTGCATGTTCACGCCAGAAATAAGCATCTTTGTAAAATGAGCCAAATTGAAGCAGAAAACATTGTTGGGGTGTCAGAATGCATAGATAGAAGGCAAAGAAGCGTTCCATGGCTTTATTTCGCTTACTTGCTTACTCTTGAGTAGAACTGCATCACGCCAGAAATAAGCATCATTGTAAAATGAGCCAAATTGAAGCAGAAAACATTGTTGGAGTGTCAGAATGCATAGATAGAAGGCAAATAAGCGTTCCATGGCTTTATTTCGCTTAGTTGCTTACTCTTGAGTAGAACTGCATGTTCACTCCAGAAATTAGCATCTTTGTAAAATGAGTCAAATTGAAGCAGAACACATTGGTTGAGTGTCAGAATGCATAGATAGAAGGCAAATAAGCGTTCCATGGCTTTATTTCGCTTAGTTGCTTACTCTTGAGTAGAACTGCATGTTCACTCCAGAAATAAGCATCTTTGTAAAATGAGTCAAATTGAAGCAGAACACATTGTTGGAGTGTCAGAATGCATAGATAGAAGGCAAATAAGCGTTCTATGGCTTTATTTCGCTTAGTTGCTTACTCTTGAGTAGAACTGCATGTTCACGCCAGAAATAAGCATCTTTGTAAAATGAGTCAAATTGAAGCAGAAAACATTGTTGGAGTGTCAGAATGCATAGATAGAAGGCAAATAAGCGTTCCATGGCTTTATTTCGCTTACTTGCTTACTCTTGAGTAGAACTGCATGTTCAGAAATAAGCATCTTTGTAAAATGAGTCAAATTGAAGCAGAACACATTGTTGGAGTGTCAGAATGTATAGATAGAAGGCAAATAAGCGTTCCATGGCTTTATTTCGCTTAGTTGCTTACTCTTGAGTAGAACTGCATGTTCACGCCAGAAATAAGCATCTTTGTAAAATGAGCCAAATTGAAGCAGAAAACATTGTTGGAGTGTCAGAATGCATAGATCGAAGGCAAATAAGCGATCCATGGCTTTATTTCGCTTAGTTGCTTACTCTTGAGTAGAACTGCATGTTCACGCCAGAAATAAGCATCTTTGTAAAATGAGCCAAAATGAAGCAGAAAACATTGTCGGAGAGTCAGAATGCATAGATAGAAGGCAAAGAAGCGTTCCATGGCTTTATTTCGCTTAGTTGCTTACTCTTGAGTAGAACTGCATATTCACTCAAGAAATGAGCACCTTTGTGAAATGACCCAAATTGAAGCAGAAAACATTGTTGGAGTGTCAGAATGCATAGATAGAAGGCAAATAAGCGTTCCATGGCTTTATTTCGCTTACTTGCTTACTCTTGTGTAGAACTGCATGTTCACGCCAGAAATAAGCATCTTTGTAAAATGAGCCAAATTGAAGCAGAAAACATTGTTGGAGTGTCAGAATGCATAGATAGAAGGCAAATAAGCGTTCCATGGCTTTATTTCGCTTAGTTGCTTACTCTTGAGTAGAACTGCATGTTCACGCCAGAAATAAGCATCTTTGTAAAATGAGCCAAATTGAAGCAGAAAACATTGTTTGAGTGTCAGAATGCATAGATAGAAGGCAAATAAGCATTCTATGGCTTTATTTCGCTTAGTTGCTTACTCTTGAGTAGAACTGCATGTTCACGCCAGAAATAAGCATCTTTGTAAAATGAGCCAAATTGAAGCAGAAAACATTGTTGCAGTGTCAGAATGCATAGATAGTAGGCAAATAAGCGTTCCATGGCTTTATTTCACTTAGTTGCTTACTCTTGAGTAGAACTGCATGTTCACGCCAGAAATAAGCATCTTTGTAAAATGAGCCAAATTGAAGCAGAAAACATTGTTAGAGTGTCAGAATGCATAGATAGAAGGCAAATAAGCGTTCCATGGCTTTATTTCGCTTACTTGCTTACTCTTGAGTAGAACTGCATGTTCACGCCAGAAATAAGCATCATTGTAAAATGAGCCAAATTGAAGCAGAAAACATTGTTGGAGTGTCAGAATGCATAGATAGAAGGCAAATAAGCGTTCCATGGCTTTATTTCGCTTAGTTGCTTACTCTTGAGTAGAACTGCATGTTCACTCCAGAAATTAGCATCTTTGTAAAATGAGTCAAATTGAAGCAGAACACATTGGTGGAGTGTCAGAATGCATAGATAGAAGGCAAATAAGCGTTCTATGGCTTTATTTCGCTTAGTTGCCTACTCTTGAGTAGAACTGCATGTTCACGCCAGAAATAAGCATCTTTGTAAAATGAGCCAAATTGAAGCAGAAAACATTGTTGGAGTGTCAGAATGCATAGATAGAAGGCAAATAAGCGTTCCATGGCTTTATTTCGCTTAGTTGCTTACTCTTGAGTAGAACTGCATGTTCACTCCAGAAATAAGCATCTTTGTAAAATGAGTCAAATTGAAGCAGAACACATTGTTGGAGTGTCAGAATGCATAGATCGAAGGCAAATAAGCGTTCCATCGCTTTATTTCGCTTAGTTGCTTACTCTTGAGTAGAACTGCATGTTCACGCCAGAAATAAGCATCTTTGTAAAATGAGCCAAAATGAAGCAGAAAACATTGTTGGAGAGTCAGAATGCATAGATAGAAGGCAAAGAAGCGTTCCATGGCTTTATTTCGCTTAGTTGCTTACTCTTGAGTAGAACTGCATATTCACTCAAGAAATGAGCACCTTTGTGAAATGACCCAAATTGAAGCAGAAAACATTGTTGGAGTGTCAGAATGCATAGATAGAAGGCAAATAAGCGTTCCATGGCTTTATTTCGCTTACTTGCTTACTCTTGTGTAGAACTGCATGTTCACGCCAGAAATAAGCATCTTTGTAAAATGAGCCAAATTGAAGGAGAAAACATTGTTGGAGTGTCAGAATGCATAGATAGAAGGCAAATAAGCGTTCCATGGCTTTATTTCGCTTAGTTGCTTACTCTTGAGTAGAACTGCATGTTCACGCCAGAAATAAGCATCTTTGTAAAATGAGCCAAATTGAAGCAGAAAACATTGTTGCAGTGTCAGAATGCATAGATAGAAGGCAAATAAGCGTTCCATGGCTTTATTTCACTTAGTTGCTTACTCTTGAGTAGAACTGCATGTTCACGCCAGAAATAAGCATCTTTGTAAAATGAGCCAAATTGAAGCAGAAAACATTGTTAGAGTGTCAGAATGCATAGATAGAAGGCAAATAAGCGTTCCATGGCTTTATTTCGCTTACTTGCTTACTCTTGAGTAGAACTGCATGTTCACGCCAGAAATAAGCATCATTGTAAAATGAGCCAAATTGAAGCAGAAAACATTGTTGGAGTGTCAGAATGCATAGATAGAAGGCAAATAAGCGTTCCATGGCTTTATTTCGCTTAGTTGCTTACTCTTGAGTAGAACTGCATGTTCACTCCAGAAATTAGCATCTTTGTAAAATGAGTCAAATTGAAGCAGAACACATTGGTGGAGTGTCAGAATGCATAGATAGAAGGCAAATAAGCGTTCTATGGCTTTATTTCGCTTAGTTGCCTACTCTTGAGTAGAACTGCATGTTCACGCCAGAAATAAGCATCTTTGTAAAATGAGCCAAATTGAAGCAGAAAACATTGTTGGAGTGTCAGAATGCATAGATAGAAGGCAAATAAGCGTTCCATGGCTTTATTTCGCTTAGTTGCTTACTCTTGAGTAGAACAGCATGTTCACTCCAGAAATAAGCATCTTTGTAAAATGAGTCAAATTGAAGCAGAACACATTGTTGGAGTGTCAGAATGCATAGATCGAAGGCAAATAAGCGTTCCATCGCTTTATTTCGCTTAGTTGCTTACTCTTGAGTAGAACTGCATGTTCACGCCAGAAATAAGCATCTTTGTAAAATGAGCCAAAATGAAGCAGAAAACATTGTTGGAGAGTCAGAATGCATAGATAGAAGGCAAAGAAGCGTTCCATGGCTTTATTTCGCTTAGTTGCTTACTCTTGAGTAGAACTGCATATTCACTCAAGAAATGAGCACCTTTGTGAAATGACCCAAATTGAAGCAGAAAACATTGTTGGAGTGTCAGAATGCATAGATAGAAGGCAAATAAGCGTTCCATGGCTTTATTTCGCTTACTTGCTTACTCTTGTGTAGAACTGCATGTTCACGCCAGAAATAAGCATCTTTGTAAAATGAGCCAAATTGAAGGAGAAAACATTGTTGGAGTGTCAGAATGCATAGATAGAAGGCAAATAAGCGTTCCATGGCTTTATTTCGCTTAGTTGCTTACTCTTGAGTAGAACTGCATGTTCACGCCAGAAATAAGCATCTTTGTAAAATGAGCCAAATTGAAGCAGAAAACATTGTTTGAGTGTCAGAATGCATAGATAGAAGGCAAATAAGCATTCTATGGCTTTATTTCGCTTAGTTGCTTACTCTTGAGTAGAACTGCATGTTCACGCCAGAAATAAGCATCTTTGTAAAATGAGCCAAATTGAAGCAGAAAACATTGTTGGAGTGTCAGAATGCATAGATAGGAGGCAAATAAGCGTTCCATGGCTTTATTTCACTTAGTTGCTTACTCTTGAGTAGAACTGCATGTTCACGCCAGAAATAAGCATCTTTGTAAAATGAGCCAAATTGAAGCAGAAAACATTGTTGGAGTGTCAGAATGCATAGATAGAAGGCAAAGAAGCGTTCCATGGCTTTATTTCGCTTACTTGCTTACTCTTGAGTAGAACTGCATGTTCACGCCAGAAATAAGCATCATTGTAAAATGAGCCAAATTGAAGCAGAAAACATTGTTGGAGTGTCAGAATGCATAGATAGAAGGCAAATAAGCGTTCCATGGCTTTATTTCGCTTAGTTGCTTACTCTTGAGTAGAACTGCATGTTCACTCCAGAAATTAGCATCTTTGTAAAATGAGTCAAATTGAAGCAGAACACATTGGTGGAGTGTCAGAATGCATAGATAGAAGGCAAATAAGCGTTCTATGGCTTTATTTCGCTTAGTTGCTTACTCTTGAGTAGAACTGCATGTTCACGCCAGAAATAAGCATCTTTGCAAAATGAGCCAAATTGAAGCAGAAAACATTGTTGGAGTGTCAGAATGCATAGATAGAAGGCAAATAAGCGTTCCATGGCTTTATTTCGCTTAGTTGCTTACTCTTGAGTAGAACTGCATGTTCACTCCAGAAATAAGCATCTTAGTAAAATGAGTCAAATTGAAGCAGAACACATTGTTGGAGTGTCAGAATGCATAGATAGAAGGCAAATAAGCGTTCTATGGCTTTATTTCGCTTAGTTGCTTACTCTTGAGTAGAACTGCATGTTCACGCCAGAAATAAGCATCTTTGTAAAATGAGTCAAATTGAAGCAGAAAACATTGTTGGAGTGTCAGAATGCATAGATAGAAGGCAAATAAGCGTTCCATGGCTTTATTTCGCTTACTTGCTTACTCTTGAGTAGAACTGCATGTTCACTCCAGAAATAAGCATCTTTGTAAAATGAGTCAAATTGAAGCAGAAAACATTGTTGGAGTGTCAGAATGCATAGATCGAAGGCAAAGAAGCGTTCCATGGCTTTATTTCGCTTAGTTGCTTACTCTTGAGTAGAACTGCATGTTCACGCCAGAAATAAGCATCTTTGTAAAATGAGCCAAAATGAAGCAGAAAACATTGTTGGAGAGTCAGAATGCATAGATAGAAGGCAAAGAAGCGTTCCATGGCTTTATTTCGCTTAGTTGCTTACTCTTGAGTAGAACTGCATATTCACTCAAGAAATGAGCACCTTTGTGAAATGACCCAAATTGAAGCAGAAAACATTGTTGGAGTGTCAGAATGCATAGATAGAAGGCAAATAAGCGTTCCATGGCTTTATTTCGCTTACTTGCTTACTCTTGTGTAGAACTGCATGTTCACGCCAGAAATAAGCATCTTTGTAAAATGAGCCAAATTGAAGCAGAAAACATTGTTGGAGTGTCAGAATGCATAGATAGAAGGCAAATAAGCGTTCCATGGCTTTATTTCGCTTAGTTGCTTACTCTTGAGTAGAACTGCATGTTCACGCCAGAAATGAGCATCTTTGTAAAATGAGCCAAATTGAAGCAGAAAACATTGTTTGAGTGTCAGAATGCATAGATAGAAGGCAAATAAGCATTCTATGGCTTTATTTCGCTTAGTTGCTTACTCTTGAGTAGAACTGCATGTTCACGCCAGAAATAAGCATCTTTGTAAAATGAGCCAAATTGAAGCAGAAAACATTGTTGGAGTGTCAGAATGCATAGATAGAAGGCAAATAAGCGTTCCATGGCTTTATTTCACTTAGTTGCTTACTCTTGAGTAGAACTGCATGTTCACGCCAGAAATAAGCATCTTTGTAAAATGAGCCAAATTGAAGCAGAAAACATTGTTGGAGTGTCAGAATGCATAGATAGAAGGCAAAGAAGCGTTCCATGGCTTTATTTCGCTTACTTGCTTACTCTTGAGTAGAACTGCATGTTCACGCCAGAAATAAGCATCATTGTAAAATGAGCCAAATTGAAGCAGAAAACATTGTTGGAGTGTCAGAATGCATAGATAGAAGGCAAATAAGCGTTCCATGGCTTTATTTCGCTTAGTTGCTTACTCTTGAGTAGAACTGCATGTTCACTCCAGAAATAAGCATCTTCGTAAGATGAGTCAAATTGAAGCAGAAAACATTGTTGGAGTGTCAGAATGCATAGATAGAAGGCAAATAAGCGTTCCATGGCTTTATTTCGCTTAGTTGCTTACTCTTGAGTAGAACTGCATGTTCACGCCAGAAATAAGCATCTTTGTAAAATGAGCCAAAATGAAGCAGAAAACATTGTTTGAGTGTCAGAATGCATAGATAGAAGGCATGTTCACGCCAGAAATAAGCATCTTTGTAAAATGAGCCAAATTGAAGCAGAAAACATTGTTGGAGTGTCAGAATGCAAAGATAGAAGGCAAAGAAGCGTTCCATGGCTTTATTTCGCTTACTTGCTTACTCTTGAGTAGAACTGCATGTTCACGCCAGAAATAAGCATCATTGTAAAATGAGCCAAATTGAAGCAGAAAACATTGTTGGAGTGTCAGAATGCATAGATAGAAGGCAAATAAGCGTTCCATGGCTTTATTTCGCTTAGTTGCTTACTCTTGAGTAGAACTGCATGTTCACTCCAGAAATAAGCATCTTTGTAAAATGAGTCAAATTGAAGCAGAACACATTGGTGGAGTGTCAGAATGCATGGATAGAAGGCAAATAAGCGTTCTATGGCTTTATTTCGCTTAGTTGCTTACTCTTGTGTAGAACTGCATGTTCACGCCAGAAATAAGCATCTTTGTAAAATGAGCCAAATTGAAGCAGAAAACATTGTTGGAGTGTCAGAATGCATAATTAGAAGGCAAATAAGCGTTCCATGGCTTTATTTCGCTTAGTTGCTTACTCTTGAGTAGAACTGCATGTTCACGCCAGAAATAAGCATCTTTGTAAAATGAGCCAAATTGAAGCAGAAAACATTGTTGGAGTGTCAGAATGCATAGATAGAAGGCAAATAAGCGTTCCATGGCTTTATTTCGCTTAGTTGCTTACTCTTGAGTAGAACTGCATGTTCGCCAGAAATAAGCATCTTTGTAAAATGAGCCAAATTGAAGCAGAAAACATTGTTGGAGTGTCAGAATGCATAGATAGAAGGCAAATAAGCGTTCCATGGCTTTATTTCGCTTAGTTGCTTACTCTTGAGTAGAACTGCATGTTCACTCCAGAAATAAGCATCTTCGTAAAATGAGTCAAATTGAAGCAGAACACATTGGTGGAGTGTCAGAATGCATAGATAGAAGGCAAAGAAGCGTTCTATGGCTTTATTTCGCTTAGTTGCTTACTCTTGAGTAGAACTGCATGTTCACGCCAGAAATAAGCATCTTTGTAAAATGAGTCAAATTGAAGCAGAAAACATTGTTGGAGTGTCAGAATGCATAGATAGAAGGCAAATAAGCGTTCTATGGCTTTATTTCGCTTAGTTGCTTACTCTTGAGTAGAACTGCATGTTCACGCCAGAAATAAGCATCTTTGTAAAATGAGCCAAATTGAAGCAGAAAACATTGTTGGAGTGTCAGAATGCATAGATAGAAGGCATATAAGCGTTCCATGGCTTTATTTCGCTTAGTTGCTTACTCTTGAGTAGAACTGCATGTTCACGCCAGAAATAAGCATCTTTGTAAAATGAGCCAAATTGAAGCAGAAAACATTGTTTGAGTGTCAGAATGCATACATAGAAGGCAAATAAGCGTTCCATGGCTTTATTTCGCTTAGTTGCTTACTCTTGAGTAGAACTGCATATTCACTCAAGAAATGAGCACCTTTGTGAAATGACCCAAATTGAAGCAGAAAACATTGTTGGAGTGTCAGAATGCATAGATAGAAGGCAAATAAGCGTTCCATGGCTTTATTTCGCTTACTTGCTTACTCTTGTGTAGAACTGCATGTTCACGCCAGAAATAAGCATCTTTGTAAAATGAGCCAAATTGAAGCAGAAAACATTGTTGGAGTGTCAGAATGCATAGATAGAAGGCAAATAAGCGTTCCATGGCTTTATTTCGCTTAGTTGCTTACTCTTGAGTTGAACTGCATGTTCACGCCAGAAATAAGCATCTTTGTAAAATGAGTCAAATTGAAGCAGAACACATTGGTGGAGTGTCAGAATGCATAGATAGAATGCAAATAAGCGTTCTATGGCTTTATTTCGCTTAGTTGCTAACTCTTGAGTTAAACTGCATGTTCATGCCAGAAATAAGCATCTTTGTAAAATGAGCCAAATTGAAGCAGAAAACATTGTTGGAGTGTCAGAATGCATAGATAGAAGGCAAAGAAGCGTTCCATGGCTTTATTTCGCTTAGTTGCTTACTCTTGAGTAGAACTGCATGTTCACGCCAGAAATAAGCATCTTTGTAAAATGAGCCAAATTGAAGCAGAAAACATTGTTGGAGTGTCAGAATGCATAGATAGAAGGCAAATAAGCGTTCCATGGCTTTATTTCGCTTACTTGCTTACTCTTGTGTAGAACTGCATGTTCACGCCCGAAATAAGCATCTTTGTAAAATGAGCCAAATTGAAGCAGAAAACATTGTTGGAGTGTCAGAATGCATAGATAGAAGGCAAATAAGCGTTCCATGGCTTTATTTCGCTTAGTTGCTTACTCTTGAGTAGAACTGCATGTTCACGCCAGAAATAAGCATCTTTGTAAAATGAGCCAAATTGAAGCAGAAAACATTGTTGGAGTGTCAGAATGCATAGATAGAAGGCAAATAAGCGTTCCATGGCTTTATTTCGCTTAGTTGCTTACTCTTGAGTAGAACTACATGTTCACGCCAGAAATAAGCATCTTTGTAAAATGAGCCAAATTGAAGCAGAAAACATTGTTGGAGTGTCAGAATGCATAGATAGAAGGCAAATAAGCGTTCCATGGCTTTATTTCGCTTAGTTGCTTACTCTTGAGTAGAACTGCATGTTCACGCCAGAAATAAGCATCTTTGTAAAATGAGCCAAATTGAAGCAGAAAACATTGTTGGAGTGTCAGAATGCATAGATAGAAGGCAAATAAGCGTTCCATGGCTTTATTTCGCTTAGTTGCTTACTCTTGAGTAGAACTGCATGTTCACTCCAGAAATAAGCATCTTTGTAAAATGAGTCAAATTGAAGCAGAACACATTGGTGGAGTGTCAGAATGCATAGATAGAAGGCAAATAAGCGTTCTATGGCTTTATTTCGCTTAGTTGCTTACTCTTGAGTAGAACTGCATGTTCACGCCAGAAATAAGCATCTTTGTAAAATGAGCCAAATTGCAGCAGAAAACATTGTTGGAGTGTCAGAATGCATAGATAGAAGGCAAATAAGCGTTCCATGGCTTTATTTCGCTTAGTTGCTTACTCTTGAGTAGAACTGCATGTTCACGCCAGAAATAAGCATCTTTGTAAAATGAGCCAAATTGAAGCAGAAAACATTGTTGGAGTGTCAGAATGCATAGATAGAAGGCAAATAAGCGTTCCATGGCTTTATTTCGCTTACTTGCTTACTCTTGAGTAGAACTGCATGTTCACGCCAGAAATAAGCATCTTTGTAAAATGAGTCAAATTGAAGCAGAACACATTGGTGGAGTGTCAGAATGCATAGATAGAAGGCAAATAAGCGTTCCATGGCTTTATTTCGCTTAGTTGCTTACTCTTGAGTAGAACTGCATGTTCACGCCAGAAATAAGCATCTTTGTAAAATGAGTCAAATTGAAGCAGAACACATTGGTGGAGTGTCAGAATGCATAGATAGAAGGCAAATAAGCGTTCCATGGCTTTATTTCGCTTAGTTGCTTACTCTTGAGTAGAACTGCATGTTCACGCCAGAAATAAGCATCTTTGTAAAATGAGCCAAATTGAAGCAGAAAACATTGTTGGAGTGTCAGAATGCATAGATAGAAGGCAAATAAGCGTTCCATGGCTTTATTTCGCTTACTTGCTTACTCTTGAGTAGAACTGCATGTTCACGCCAGAAATAAGCATCTTTGTAAAATGAGTCAAATTGAAGCAGAACACATTGGTGGAGTGTCAGAATGCATAGATAGAAGGCAAATAAGCGTTCCATGGCTTTATTTCGCTTAGTTGCTTACTCTTGAGTAGAACTGCATGTTCACGCCAGAAATAAGCATCTTTGTAAAATGAGCCAAATTGAAGCAGAACACATTGGTGGAGTGTCAGAATGCATAGATAGAAGGCAAATAAGCGTTCCATGGCTTTATTTCGCTTAGTTGCTTACTCTTGAGTAGAACTGCATGTTCACGCCAGAAATAAGCATCTTTGTAAAATGAGCCAAATTGAAGCAGAAAACATTGTTGGAGTGTCAGAATGCATAGATAGAAGGCAAATAAGCGTTCCATGGCTTTATTTCCCTTAGTTGCTTACTCTTGAGTAGAACTGCATGTTCACTCCAGAAATAAGCATCTTTGTAAAATGAGTCAAATTGAAGCAGAACACATTGGTGGAGTGTCAGAATGCATAGATAGAAGGCAAATAAGCGTTCTATGGCTTTATTTCGCTTAGTTGCTTACTCTTGAGTAGAACTGCATGTTCACGCCAGAAATAAGCATCTTTGTAAAATGAGCCAAATTGCAGCAGAAAACATTGTTGGAGTGTCAGAATGCATAGATAGAAGGCAAATAAGCGTTCCATGGCTTTATTTCGCTTAGTTGCTTACTCTTGAGTAGAACTGCATGTTCACGCCAGAAATAAGCATCTTTGTAAAATGAGCCAAATTGAAGCAGAAAACATTGTTGGAGTGTCAGAATGCATAGATAGAAGGCAAATAAGCGTTCCATGGCTTTATTTCGCTTACTTGCTTACTCTTGAGTAGAACTGCATGTTCACGCCAGAAATAAGCATCTTTGTAAAATGAGTCAAATTGAAGCAGAACACATTGGTGGAGTGTCAGAATGCATAGATAGAAGGCAAATAAGCGTTCCATGGCTTTATTTCGCTTAGTTGCTTACTCTTGAGTAGAACTGCATGTTCACGCCAGAAATAAGCATCTTTGTAAAATGAGTCAAATTGAAGCAGAACACATTGGTGGAGTGTCAGAATGCATAGATAGAAGGCAAATAAGCGTTCCATGGCTTTATTTCGCTTAGTTGCTTACTCTTGAGTAGAACTGCATGTTCACGCCAGAAATAAGCATCTTTGTAAAATGAGCCAAATTGAAGCAGAACACATTGGTGGAGTGTCAGAATGCATAGATAGAAGGCAAATAAGCGTTCTATGGCTTTATTTCGCTTAGTTGCTTACTCTTGAGTAGAACTGCATGTTCACGCCAGAAATAAGCATCTTTGTAAAATGAGCCAAATTGCAGCAGAAAACATTGTTGGAGTGTCAGAATGCATAGATAGAAGGCAAATAAGCGTTCCATGGCTTTATTTCGCTTAGTTGCTTACTCTTGAGTAGAACTGCATGTTCACGCCAGAAATAAGCATCTTTGTAAAATGAGCCAAATTGAAGCAGAAAACATTGTTGGAGTGTCAGAATGCATAGATCGAAGGCAAATAAGCGTTCCATGGCTTTATTTCGCTTAGTTGCTTACTCTTGAGTAGAACTGCATGTTCACGCCAGAAATAAGCATCTTTGTAAAATGAGCCAAAATGAAGCAGAAAACATTGTTGGAGAGTCAGAATGCATAGATAGAAGGCAAAGAAGCGTTCCATGGCTTTATTTCGCTTAGTTGCTTACTCTTGAGTAGAACTGCATATTCACTCAAGAAATGAGCACCTTTGTGAAATGACCCAAATTGAAGCAGAAAACATTGTTGGAGTGTCAGAATGCATAGATAGAAGGCAAATAAGCGTTCCATGGCTTTATTTCGCTTACTTGCTTACTCTTGTGTAGAACTGCATGTTCACGCCAGAAATAAGCATCTTTGTAAAATGAGCCAAATTGAAGCAGAAAACATTGTTGGAGTGTCAGAATGCATAGATAGAAGGCAAATAAGCGTTCCATGGCTTTATTTCGCTTAGTTGCTTACTCTTGAGTAGAACTGCATGTTCACGCCAGAAATAAGCATCTTTGTAAAATGAGCCAAATTGAAGCAGAACACATTGGTGGAGTGTCAGAATGCATAGATAGAAGGCAAATAAGCGTTCTATGGCTTTATTTCGCTTAGTTGCTTACTCTTGAGTAGAACTGCATGTTCACGCCAGAAATAAGCATCTTTGTAAAATGAGCCAAATTGCAGCAGAAAACATTGTTGGAGTGTCAGAATGCATAGATAGAAGGCAAATAAGCGTTCCATGGCTTTATTTCGCTTAGTTGCTTACTCTTGAGTAGAACTGCATGTTCACGCCAGAAATAAGCATCTTTGTAAAATGAGCCAAATTGAAGCAGAAAACATTGTTGGAGTGTCAGAATGCATAGATCGAAGGCAAATAAGCGTTCCATGGCTTTATTTCGCTTAGTTGCTTACTCTTGAGTAGAACTGCATGTTCACGCCAGAAATAAGCATCTTTGTAAAATGAGCCAAAATGAAGCAGAAAACATTGTTGGAGAGTCAGAATGCATAGATAGAAGGCAAAGAAGCGTTCCATGGCTTTATTTCGCTTAGTTGCTTACTCTTGAGTAGAACTGCATATTCACTCAAGAAATGAGCACCTTTGTGAAATGACCCAAATTGAAGCAGAAAACATTGTTGGAGTGTCAGAATGCATAGATAGAAGGCAAATAAGCGTTCCATGGCTTTATTTCGCTTACTTGCTTACTCTTGTGTAGAACTGCATGTTCACGCCAGAAATAAGCATCTTTGTAAAATGAGCCAAATTGAAGCAGAAAACATTGTTGGAGTGTCAGAATGCATAGATAGAAGGCAAATAAGCGTTCCATGGCTTTATTTCGCTTAGTTGCTTACTCTTGAGTAGAACTGCATGTTCACGCCAGAAATGAGCATCTTTGTAAAATGAGCCAAATTGAAGCAGAAAACATTGTTTGAGTGTCAGAATGCATAGATAGAAGGCAAATAAGCATTCTATGGCTTTATTTCGCTTAGTTGCTTACTCTTGAGTAGAACTGCATGTTCACGCCAGAAATAAGCATCTTTGTAAAATGAGCCAAATTGAAGCAGAAAACATTGTTGGAGTGTCAGAATGCATAGATAGAAGGCAAATAAGCGTTCCATGGCTTTATTTCACTTAGTTGCTTACTCTTGAGTAGAACTGCATGTTCACGCCAGAAATAAGCATCTTTGTAAAATGAGCCAAATTGAAGCAGAAAACATTGTTGGAGTGTCAGAATGCATAGATAGAAGGCAAATAAGCGTTCCATGGCTTTATTTCGCTTAGTTGCTTACTCTTGAGTAGAACTGCATGTTCACTCCAGAAATAAGCATCTTTGTAAAATGAGTCAAATTGAAGCAGAACACATTGGTGGAGTGTCAGAATGCATAGATAGAAGGCAAATAAGCGTTCTATGGCTTTATTTCGCTTAGTTGCTTACTCTTGAGTAGAACTGCATGTTCACGCCAGAAATAAGCATCTTTGTAAAATGAGCCAAATTGAAGCAGAAAACATTGTTGGAGTGTCAGAATGCATAGATAGAAGGCAAATAAGCGTTCTATGGCTTTATTTCGCTTAGTTGCTTACTCTTGAGTAGAACTGCATGTTCACGCCAGAAATAAGCATCTTTGTAAAATGAGCCAAATTGAAGCAGAAAACATTGTTGGAGTGTCAGAATGCATAGATAGAAGGCAAATAAGCGTTCCATGGCTTTATTTCGCTTAGTTGCTTACTCTTGAGTAGAACTGCATGTTCACGCCAGAAATAAGCATCTTTGTAAAATGAGCCAAAATGAAGCAGAAAACATTGTTTGAGTGTCAGAATGCATAGATAGAAGGCAAATAAGCGTTCCATGGCTTTATTTCGCTTAGTTGCTTACTCTTGAGTAGAACTACATGTTCACGCCAGAAATAAGCATCTTTGTAAAATGAGCCAAATTGAAGCAGAAAACATTGTTGGAGTGTCAGAATGCATAGATAGAAGGCAAAGAAGCGTTCCATGGCTTTATTTCGCTTAGTTGCTTACTCTTGAGTAGAACTGCATGTTCACGCCAGAAATAAGCATCTTTGTAAAATGAGCCAAATTGAAGCAGAAAACATTGTTGGAGTGTCAGAATGCATAGATAGAAGGCAAAGAAGCGTTCCATGGCTTTATTTCGCTTACTTGCTTACTCTTGAGTAGAACTGCATGTTCACGCCAGAAATAAGCATCATTGTAAAATGAGCCAAATTGAAGCAGAAAACATTGTTGGAGTGTCAGAATGCATAGATAGAAGGCAAATAAGCATTCTATGGCTTTATTTCGCTTAGTTGCTTACTCTTGAGTAGAACTGCATGTTCACGCCAGAAATAAGCATCTTTGTAAAATGAGCCAAATTGAAGCAGAAAACATTGTTGGAGTGTCAGAATGCATAGATAGAAGGCAAATAAGCGTTCCATGGCTTTATTTCGCTTAGTTGCTTACTCTTGAGTAGAACTGCATGTTCGCCAGAAATAAGCATCTTTGTAAAATGAGCCAAATTGAAGCAGAAAACATTGTTGGAGTGTCAGAATGCATAGATAGAAGGCAAATAAGCGTTCCATGGCTTTATTTCGCTTAGTTGCTTACTCTTGAGTAGAACTGCATGTTCACTCCAGAAATAAGCATCTTCGTAAGATGAGTCAAATTGAAGCAGAAAACATTGTTGGAGTGTCAGAATGCATAGATAGAAGGCAAATAAGCGTTCCATGGCTTTATTTCGCTTAGTTGCTTACTCTTGAGTAGAACTGCATGTTCACGCCAGAAATAAGCATCTTTGTAAAATGAGCCAAAATGAAGCAGAAAACATTGTTTGAGTGTCAGAATGCATAGATAGAAGGCATGTTCACGCCAGAAATAAGCATCTTTGTAAAATGAGCCAAATTGAAGCAGAAAACATTGTTGGAGTGTCAGAATGCAAAGATAGAAGGCAAAGAAGCGTTCCATGGCTTTATTTCGCTTACTTGCTTACTCTTGAGTAGAACTGCATGTTCACGCCAGAAATAAGCATCATTGTAAAATGAGCCAAATTGAAGCAGAAAACATTGTTGGAGTGTCAGAATGCATAGATAGAAGGCAAATAAGCGTTCCATGGCTTTATTTCGCTTAGTTGCTTACTCTTGAGTAGAACTGCATGTTCACTCCAGAAATAAGCATCTTTGTAAAATGAGTCAAATTGAAGCAGAACACATTGGTGGAGTGTCAGAATGCATGGATAGAAGGCAAATAAGCGTTCCATGGCTTTATTTCGCTTAGTTGCTTACTCTTGAGTAGAACTGCATGTTCACGCCAGAAATAAGCATCTTTGTAAAATGAGCCAAATTGAAGCAGAAAACATTGTTGGAGTGTCAGAATGCATAGATAGAAGGCAAATAAGCGTTCCATGGCTTTATTTCGCTTACTTGCTTACTCTTGAGTAGAACTGCATGTTCACGCCAGAAATAAGCATCTTTGTAAAATGAGTCAAATTGAAGCAGAACACATTGGTGGAGTGTCAGAATGCATAGATAGAAGGCAAATAAGCGTTCCATGGCTTTATTTCGCTTAGTTGCTTACTCTTGAGTAGAACTGCATGTTCACGCCAGAAATAAGCATCTTTGTAAAATGAGCCAAATTGAAGCAGAACACATTGGTGGAGTGTCAGAATGCATAGATAGAAGGCAAATAAGCGTTCCATGGCTTTATTTCGCTTAGTTGCTTACTCTTGAGTAGAACTGCATGTTCACGCCAGAAATAAGCATCTTTCTAAAATGAGCCAAATTGAAGCAGAAAACATTGTTGGAGTGTCAGAATGCATAGATAGAAGGCAAATAAGCGTTCCATGGCTTTATTTCCCTTAGTTGCTTACTCTTGAGTAGAACTGCATGTTCACTCCAGAAATAAGCATCTTTGTAAAATGAGTCAAATTGAAGCAGAACACATTGGTGGAGTGTCAGAATGCATAGATAGAAGGCAAATAAGCGTTCTATGGCTTTATTTCGCTTAGTTGCTTACTCTTGAGTAGAACTGCATGTTCACGCCAGAAATAAGCATCTTTGTAAAATGAGCCTAATTGCAGCAGAAAACATTGTTGGAGTGTCAGAATGCATAGATAGAAGGCAAATAAGCGTTCCATGGCTTTATTTCGCTTAGTTGCTTACTCTTGAGTAGAACTGCATGTTCACGCCAGAAATAAGCATCTTTGTAAAATGAGCCAAATTGAAGCAGAAAACATTGTTGGAGTGTCAGAATGCATAGATAGAAGGCAAATAAGCGTTCCATGGCTTTATTTCGCTTACTTGCTTACTCTTGAGTAGAACTGCATGTTCACGCCAGAAATAAGCATCTTTGTAAAATGAGTCAAATTGAAGCAGAACACATTGGTGGAGTGTCAGAATGCATAGATAGAAGGCAAATAAGCGTTCCATGGCTTTATTTCGCTTAGTTGCTTACTCTTGAGTAGAACTGCATGTTCACGCCAGAAATAAGCATCTTTGTAAAATGAGTCAAATTGAAGCAGAACACATTGGTGGAGTGTCAGAATGCATAGATAGAAGGCAAATAAGCGTTCCATGGCTTTATTTCGCTTAGTTGCTTACTCTTGAGTAGAACTGCATGTTCACGCCAGAAATAAGCATCTTTGTAAAATGAGCCAAATTGAAGCAGAACACATTGGTGGAGTGTCAGAATGCATAGATAGAAGGCAAATAAGCGTTCTATGGCTTTATTTCGCTTAGTTGCTTACTCTTGAGTAGAACTGCATGTTCACGCCAGAAATAAGCATCTTTGTAAAATGAGCCAAATTGCAGCAGAAAACATTGTTGGAGTGTCAGAATGCATAGATAGAAGGCAAATAAGCGTTCCATGGCTTTATTTCGCTTAGTTGCTTACTCTTGAGTAGAACTGCATGTTCACGCCAGAAATAAGCATCTTTGTAAAATGAGCCAAATTGAAGCAGAAAACATTGTTGGAGTGTCAGAATGCATAGATCGAAGGCAAATAAGCGTTCCATGGCTTTATTTCGCTTAGTTGCTTACTCTTGAGTAGAACTGCATGTTCACGCCAGAAATAAGCATCTTTGTAAAATGAGCCAAAATGAAGCAGAAAACATTGTTGGAGAGTCAGAATGCATAGATAGAAGGCAAAGAAGCGTTCCATGGCTTTATTTCGCTTAGTTGCTTACTCTTGAGTAGAACTGCATATTCACTCAAGAAATGAGCACCTTTGTGAAATGACCCAAATTGAAGCAGAAAACATTGTTGGAGTGTCAGAATGCATAGATAGAAGGCAAATAAGCGTTCCATGGCTTTATTTCGCTTACTTGCTTACTCTTGTGTAGAACTGCATGTTCACGCCAGAAATAAGCATCTTTGTAAAATGAGCCAAATTGAAGCAGAAAACATTGTTGGAGTGTCAGAATGCATAGATAGAAGGCAAATAAGCGTTCCATGGCTTTATTTCGCTTAGTTGCTTACTCTTGAGTAGAACTGCATGTTCACGCCAGAAATAAGCATCTTTGTAAAATGAGCCAAATTGAAGCAGAACACATTGGTGGAGTGTCAGAATGCATAGATAGAAGGCAAATAAGCGTTCTATGGCTTTATTTCGCTTAGTTGCTTACTCTTGAGTAGAACTGCATGTTCACGCCAGAAATAAGCATCTTTGTAAAATGAGCCAAATTGCAGCAGAAAACATTGTTGGAGTGTCAGAATGCATAGATAGAAGGCAAATAAGCGTTCCATGGCTTTATTTCGCTTAGTTGCTTACTCTTGAGTAGAACTGCATGTTCACGCCAGAAATAAGCATCTTTGTAAAATGAGCCAAATTGAAGCAGAAAACATTGTTGGAGTGTCAGAATGCATAGATCGAAGGCAAATAAGCGTTCCATGGCTTTATTTCGCTTAGTTGCTTACTCTTGAGTAGAACTGCATGTTCACGCCAGAAATAAGCATCTTTGTAAAATGAGCCAAAATGAAGCAGAAAACATTGTTGGAGAGTCAGAATGCATAGATAGAAGGCAAAGAAGCGTTCCATGGCTTTATTTCGCTTAGTTGCTTACTCTTGAGTAGAACTGCATATTCACTCAAGAAATGAGCACCTTTGTGAAATGACCCAAATTGAAGCAGAAAACATTGTTGGAGTGTCAGAATGCATAGATAGAAGGCAAATAAGCGTTCCATGGCTTTATTTCGCTTACTTGCTTACTCTTGTGTAGAACTGCATGTTCACGCCAGAAATAAGCATCTTTGTAAAATGAGCCAAATTGAAGCAGAAAACATTGTTGGAGTGTCAGAATGCATAGATAGAAGGCAAATAAGCGTTCCATGGCTTTATTTCGCTTAGTTGCTTACTCTTGAGTAGAACTGCATGTTCACGCCAGAAATGAGCATCTTTGTAAAATGAGCCAAATTGAAGCAGAAAACATTGTTTGAGTGTCAGAATGCATAGATAGAAGGCAAATAAGCATTCTATGGCTTTATTTCGCTTAGTTGCTTACTCTTGAGTAGAACTGCATGTTCACGCCAGAAATAAGCATCTTTGTAAAATGAGCCAAATTGAAGCAGAAAACATTGTTGGAGTGTCAGAATGCATAGATAGAAGGCAAATAAGCGTTCCATGGCTTTATTTCACTTAGTTGCTTACTCTTGAGTAGAACTGCATGTTCACGCCAGAAATAAGCATCTTTGTAAAATGAGCCAAATTGAAGCAGAAAACATTGTTGGAGTGTCAGAATGCATAGATAGAAGGCAAATAAGCGTTCCATGGCTTTATTTCGCTTAGTTGCTTACTCTTGAGTAGAACTGCATGTTCACTCCAGAAATAAGCATCTTTGTAAAATGAGTCAAATTGAAGCAGAACACATTGGTGGAGTGTCAGAATGCATAGATAGAAGGCAAATAAGCGTTCTATGGCTTTATTTCGCTTAGTTGCTTACTCTTGAGTAGAACTGCATGTTCACGCCAGAAATAAGCATCTTTGTAAAATGAGCCAAATTGAAGCAGAAAACATTGTTGGAGTGTCAGAATGCATAGATAGAAGGCAAATAAGCGTTCTATGGCTTTATTTCGCTTAGTTGCTTACTCTTGAGTAGAACTGCATGTTCACGCCAGAAATAAGCATCTTTGTAAAATGAGCCAAATTGAAGCAGAAAACATTGTTGGAGTGTCAGAATGCATAGATAGAAGGCAAATAAGCGTTCCATGGCTTTATTTCGCTTAGTTGCTTACTCTTGAGTAGAACTGCATGTTCACGCCAGAAATAAGCATCTTTGTAAAATGAGCCAAAATGAAGCAGAAAACATTGTTTGAGTGTCAGAATGCATAGATAGAAGGCAAATAAGCGTTCCATGGCTTTATTTCGCTTAGTTGCTTACTCTTGAGTAGAACTACATGTTCACGCCAGAAATAAGCATCTTTGTAAAATGAGCCAAATTGAAGCAGAAAACATTGTTGGAGTGTCAGAATGCATAGATAGAAGGCAAAGAAGCGTTCCATGGCTTTATTTCGCTTAGTTGCTTACTCTTGAGTAGAACTGCATGTTCACGCCAGAAATAAGCATCTTTGTAAAATGAGCCAAATTGAAGCAGAAAACATTGTTGGAGTGTCAGAATGCATAGATAGAAGGCAAAGAAGCGTTCCATGGCTTTATTTCGCTTACTTGCTTACTCTTGAGTAGAACTGCATGTTCACGCCAGAAATAAGCATCATTGTAAAATGAGCCAAATTGAAGCAGAAAACATTGTTGGAGTGTCAGAATGCATAGATAGAAGGCAAATAAGCATTCTATGGCTTTATTTCGCTTAGTTGCTTACTCTTGAGTAGAACTGCATGTTCACGCCAGAAATAAGCATCTTTGTAAAATGAGCCAAATTGAAGCAGAAAACATTGTTGGAGTGTCAGAATGCATAGATAGAAGGCAAATAAGCGTTCCATGGCTTTATTTCGCTTAGTTGCTTACTCTTGAGTAGAACTGCATGTTCGCCAGAAATAAGCATCTTTGTAAAATGAGCCAAATTGAAGCAGAAAACATTGTTGGAGTGTCAGAATGCATAGATAGAAGGCAAATAAGCGTTCCATGGCTTTATTTCGCTTAGTTGCTTACTCTTGAGTAGAACTGCATGTTCACTCCAGAAATAAGCATCTTCGTAAGATGAGTCAAATTGAAGCAGAAAACATTGTTGGAGTGTCAGAATGCATAGATAGAAGGCAAATAAGCGTTCCATGGCTTTATTTCGCTTAGTTGCTTACTCTTGAGTAGAACTGCATGTTCACGCCAGAAATAAGCATCTTTGTAAAATGAGCCAAAATGAAGCAGAAAACATTGTTTGAGTGTCAGAATGCATAGATAGAAGGCATGTTCACGCCAGAAATAAGCATCTTTGTAAAATGAGCCAAATTGAAGCAGAAAACATTGTTGGAGTGTCAGAATGCAAAGATAGAAGGCAAAGAAGCGTTCCATGGCTTTATTTCGCTTACTTGCTTACTCTTGAGTAGAACTGCATGTTCACGCCAGAAATAAGCATCATTGTAAAATGAGCCAAATTGAAGCAGAAAACATTGTTGGAGTGTCAGAATGCATAGATAGAAGGCAAATAAGCGTTCCATGGCTTTATTTCGCTTAGTTGCTTACTCTTGAGTAGAACTGCATGTTCACTCCAGAAATAAGCATCTTTGTAAAATGAGTCAAATTGAAGCAGAACACATTGGTGGAGTGTCAGAATGCATGGATAGAAGGCAAATAAGCGTTCTATGGCTTTATTTCGCTTAGTTGCTTACTCTTGTGTAGAACTGCATGTTCACGCCAGAAATAAGCATCTTTGTAAAATGAGCCAAATTGAAGCAGAAAACATTGTTGGAGTGTCAGAATGCATAATTAGAAGGCAAATAAGCGTTCCATGGCTTTATTTCGCTTAGTTGCTTACTCTTGAGTAGAACTGCATGTTCACGCCAGAAATAAGCATCTTTGTAAAATGAGCCAAATTGAAGCAGAAAACATTGTTGGAGTGTCAGAATGCATAGATAGAAGGCAAATAAGCGTTCCATGGCTTTATTTCGCTTAGTTGCTTACTCTTGAGTAGAACTGCATGTTCACTCCAGAAATAAGAATCTTCGTAAAATGAGTCAAATTGAAGCAGAACACATTGGTGGAGTGTCAGAATGCATAGATAGAAGGCAAAGAAGCGTTCTATGGCTTTATTTCGCTTAGTTGCTTACTCTTGAGTAGAACTGCATGTTCACGCCAGAAATAAGCATCTTTGTAAAATGAGTCAAATTGAAGCAGAAAACCTTTTTGGAGTGTCAGAATGCATAGATAGAAGGCAAATAAGCGTTCTATGGCTTTATTTCGCTTAGTTGCTTACTCTTGAGTAGAACTGCATGTTCACGCCAGAAATAAGCATCTTTGTAAAATGAGCCAAATTGAAGCAGAAAACATTGTTGGAGTGTCAGAATGCATAGATAGAAGGCATATAAGCGTTCCATGGCTTTATTTCGCTTAGTTGCTTACTCTTGAGTAGAACTGCATGTTCACGCCAGAAATAAGCATCTTTGTAAAATGAGCCAAATTGAAGCAGAAAACATTGTTTGAGTGTCAGAATGCATACATAGAAGGCAAATAAGCGTTCCATGGCTTTATTTCGCTTAGTTGCTTACTCTTGAGTAGAACTGCATGTTCACGCCAGAAATAAGCATCTTTGTAAAATGAGCCAAATTGAAGCAGAAAACATTGTTGGAGTGTCAGAATGCATAGATAGAAGGCAAATAAGCGTTCCATGGCTTTATTTCGCTTACTTGCTTACTCTTGTGTAGAACTGCATGTTCACGCCCGAAATAAGCATCTTTGTAAAATGAGCCAAATTGAAGCAGAAAACATTGTTGGAGTGTCAGAATGCATAGATAGAAGGCAAATAAGCGTTCCATGGCTTTATTTCGCTTAGTTGCTTACTCTTGAGTAGAACTGCATGTTCACGCCAGAAATAAGCATCTTTGTAAAATGAGCCAAATTGAAGCAGAAAACATTGTTGGAGTGTCAGAATGCATAGATAGAAGGCAAATAAGCGTTCCATGGCTTTATTTCGCTTAGTTGCTTACTCTTGAGTAGAACTACATGTTCACGCCAGAAATAAGCATCTTTGTAAAATGAGCCAAATTGAAGCAGAAAACATTGTTGGAGTGTCAGAATGCATAGATAGAAGGCAAATAAGCGTTCCATGGCTTTATTTCGCTTAGTTGCTTACTCTTGAGTAGAACTGCATGTTCACGCCAGAAATAAGCATCTTTGTAAAATGAGCCAAATTGAAGCAGAAAACATTGTTGGAGTGTCAGAATGCATAGATAGAAGGCAAATAAGCGTTCCATGGCTTTATTTCGCTTAGTTGCTTACTCTTGAGTAGAACTGCATGTTCACTCCAGAAATAAGCATCTTTGTAAAATGAGTCAAATTGAAGCAGAACACATTGGTGGAGTGTCAGAATGCATAGATAGAAGGCAAATAAGCGTTCTATGGCTTTATTTCGCTTAGTTGCTTACTCTTGAGGAGAACTGCATGTTCACGCCAGAAATAAGCATCTTTGTAAAATGAGCCAAATTGCAGCAGAAAACATTGTTGGAGTGTCAGAATGCATAGATAGAAGGCAAATAAGCGTTCCATGGCTTTATTTCGCTTAGTTGCTTACTCTTGAGTAGAACTGCATGTTCACGCCAGAAATAAGCATCTTTGTAAAATGAGCCAAATTGAAGCAGAAAACATTGTTGGAGTGTCAGAATGCATAGATAGAAGGCAAATAAGCGTTCCATGGCTTTATTTCGCTTACTTGCTTACTCTTGAGTAGAACTGCATGTTCACGCCAGAAATAAGCATCTTTGTAAAATGAGTCAAATTGAAGCAGAACACATTGGTGGAGTGTCAGAATGCATAGATAGAAGGCAAATAAGCGTTCCATGGCTTTATTTCGCTTAGTTGCTTACTCTTGAGTAGAACTGCATGTTCACGCCAGAAATAAGCATCTTTGTAAAATGAGCCAAATTGAAGCAGAACACATTGGTGGAGTGTCAGAATGCATAGATAGAAGGCAAATAAGCGTTCCATGGCTTTATTTCGCTTAGTTGCTTACTCTTGAGTAGAACTGCATGTTCACGCCAGAAATAAGCATCTTTGTAAAATGAGCCAAATTGAAGCAGAAAACATTGTTGGAGTGTCAGAATGCATAGATAGAAGGCAAATAAGCGTTCCATGGCTTTATTTCCCTTAGTTGCTTACTCTTGAGTAGAACTGCATGTTCACTCCAGAAATAAGCATCTTTGTAAAATGAGTCAAATTGAAGCAGAAAACATTGTTGGAGTGTCAGAATGCATAGATAGAAGGCAAATAAGCGTTCCATGGCTTTATTTCGCTTAGTTGCTTACTCTTGAGTAGAACTGCATGTTCACTCCAGAAATAAGCATCTTTGTAAAATGAGTCAAATTGAAGCAGAACACATTGGTGGAGTGTCAGAATGCATAGATAGAAGGCAAATAAGCGTTCTATGGCTTTATTTCGCTTAGTTGCTTACTCTTGAGGAGAACTGCATGTTCACGCCAGAAATAAGCATCTTTGTAAAATGAGCCAAATTGCAGCAGAAAACATTGTTGGAGTGTCAGAATGCATAGATAGAAGGCAAATAAGCGTTCCATGGCTTTATTTCGCTTAGTTGCTTACTCTTGAGTAGAACTGCATGTTCACGCCAGAAATAAGCATCTTTGTAAAATGAGCCAAATTGAAGCAGAAAACATTGTTGGAGTGTCAGAATGCATAGATAGAAGGCAAATAAGCGTTCCATGGCTTTATTTCGCTTTCTTGCTTACTCTTGAGTAGAACTGCATGTTCACGCCAGAAATAAGCATCTTTGTAAAATGAGTCAAATTGAAGCAGAACACATTGGTGGAGTGTCAGAATGCATAGATAGAAGGCAAATAAGCGTTCCATGGCTTTATTTCGCTTAGTTGCTTACTCTTGAGTAGAACTGCATGTTCACGCCAGAAATAAGCATCTTTGTAAAATGAGCCAAATTGAAGCAGAACACATTGGTGGAGTGTCAGAATGCATAGATAGAAGGCAAATAAGCGTTCCATGGCTTTATTTCGCTTAGTTGCTTACTCTTGAGTAGAACTGCATGTTCACGCCAGAAATAAGCATCTTTGTAAAATGAGCCAAATTGAAGCAGAAAACATTGTTGGAGTGTCAGAATGCATAGATAGAAGGCAAATAAGCGTTCTATGGCTTTATTTCGCTTAGTTGCTTACTCTTGAGTAGAACTGCATGTTCACGCCAGAAATAAGCATCTTTGTAAAATGAGCCAAATTGCAGCAGAAAACATTGTTGGAGTGTCAGAATGCATAGATAGAAGGCAAATAAGCGTTCCATGGCTTTATTTCGCTTAGTTGCTTACTCTTGAGTAGAACTGCATGTTCACGCCAGAAATAAGCATCTTTGTAAAATGAGCCAAATTGAAGCAGAAAACATTGTTGGAGTGTCAGAATGCATAGATAGAAGGCAAATAAGCGTTCCATGGCTTTATTTCGCTTACTTGCTTACTCTTGAGTAGAACTGCATGTTCACGCCAGAAATAAGCATCTTTGTAAAATGAGTCAAATTGAAGCAGAACACATTGGTGGAGTGTCAGAATGCATAGATAGAAGGCAAATAAGCGTTCCATGGCTTTATTTCGCTTAGTTGCTTACTCTTGAGTAGAACTGCATGTTCACGCCAGAAATAAGCATCTTTGTAAAATGAGTCAAATTGAAGCAGAACACATTGGTGGAGTGTCAGAATGCATAGATAGAAGGCAAATAAGCGTTCCATGGCTTTATTTCGCTTAGTTGCTTACTCTTGAGTAGAACTGCATGTTCACGCCAGAAATAAGCATCTTTGTAAAATGAGCCAAATTGAAGCAGAAAACATTGTTGGAGTGTCAGAATGCATAGATAGAAGGCAAATAAGCGTTCCATGGCTTTATTTCGCTTACTTGCTTACTCTTGAGTAGAACTGCATGTTCACGCCAGAAATAAGCATCTTTGTAAAATGAGTCAAATTGAAGCAGAACACATTGGTGGAGTGTCAGAATGCATAGATAGAAGGCAAATAAGCGTTCCATGGCTTTATTTCGCTTAGTTGCTTACTCTTGAGTAGAACTGCATGTTCACGCCAGAAATAAGCATCTTTGTAAAATGAGCCAAATTGAAGCAGAACACATTGGTGGAGTGTCAGAATGCATAGATAGAAGGCAAATAAGCGTTCCATGGCTTTATTTCGCTTAGTTGCTTACTCTTGAGTAGAACTGCATGTTCACGCCAGAAATAAGCATCTTTGTAAAATGAGCCAAATTGAAGCAGAAAACATTGTTGGAGTGTCAGAATGCATAGATAGAAGGCAAATAAGCGTTCCATGGCTTTATTTCCCTTAGTTGCTTACTCTTGAGTAGAACTGCATGTTCACTCCAGAAATAAGCATCTTTGTAAAATGAGTCAAATTGAAGCAGAACACATTGGTGGAGTGTCAGAATGCATAGATAGAAGGCAAATAAGCGTTCTATGGCTTTATTTCGCTTAGTTGCTTACTCTTGAGTAGAACTGCATGTTCACGCCAGAAATAAGCATCTTTGTAAAATGAGCCAAATTGCAGCAGAAAACATTGTTGGAGTGTCAGAATGCATAGATAGAAGGCAAATAAGCGTTCCATGGCTTTATTTCGCTTAGTTGCTTACTCTTGAGTAGAACTGCATGTTCACGCCAGAAATAAGCATCTTTGTAAAATGAGCCAAATTGAAGCAGAAAACATTGTTGGAGTGTCAGAATGCATAGATAGAAGGCAAATAAGCGTTCCATGGCTTTATTTCGCTTACTTGCTTACTCTTGAGTAGAACTGCATGTTCACGCCAGAAATAAGCATCTTTGTAAAATGAGTCAAATTGAAGCAGAACACATTGGTGGAGTGTCAGAATGCATAGATAGAAGGCAAATAAGCGTTCCATGGCTTTATTTCGCTTAGTTGCTTACTCTTGAGTAGAACTGCATGTTCACGCCAGAAATAAGCATCTTTGTAAAATGAGTCAAATTGAAGCAGAACACATTGGTGGAGTGTCAGAATGCATAGATAGAAGGCAAATAAGCGTTCCATGGCTTTATTTCGCTTAGTTGCTTACTCTTGAGTAGAACTGCATGTTCACGCCAGAAATAAGCATCTTTGTAAAATGAGCCAAATTGAAGCAGAACACATTGGTGGAGTGTCAGAATGCATAGATAGAAGGCAAATAAGCGTTCTATGGCTTTATTTCGCTTAGTTGCTTACTCTTGAGTAGAACTGCATGTTCACGCCAGAAATAAGCATCTTTGTAAAATGAGCCAAATTGCAGCAGAAAACATTGTTGGAGTGTCAGAATGCATAGATAGAAGGCAAATAAGCGTTCCATGGCTTTATTTCGCTTAGTTGCTTACTCTTGAGTAGAACTGCATGTTCACGCCAGAAATAAGCATCTTTGTAAAATGAGCCAAATTGAAGCAGAAAACATTGTTGGAGTGTCAGAATGCATAGATAGAAGGCAAATAAGCGTTCCATGGCTTTATTTCGCTTACTTGCTTACTCTTGAGTAGAACTGCATGTTCACGCCAGAAATAAGCATCTTTGTAAAATGAGTCAAATTGAAGCAGAACACATTGTTGGAGTGTCAGAATGCATAGATAGAAGGCAAATAAGCGTTCCATGGCTTTATTTCGCTTAGTTGCTTACTCTTGAGTAGAACTGCATGTTCACGCCAGAAATAAGCATCTTTGTAAAATGAGTCAAATTGAAGCAGAACACATTGGTGGAGTGTCAGAATGCATAGATAGAAGGCAAATAAGCGTTCCATGGCTTTATTTCGCTTAGTTGCTTACTCTTGAGTAGAACTGCATGTTCACGCCAGAAATAAGCATCTTTGTAAAATGAGCCAAATTGAAGCAGAAAACATTGTTGGAGTGTCAGAATGCATAGATAGAAGGCACATAAGCGTTCCATGGCTTTATTTCGCTTAGTTGCTTACTCTTGAGTAGAACTGCATGTTCACTCCAGAAATAAGCATCTTTGTAAAATGAGTCAAATTGAAGCAGAACACATTGGTGGAGTGTCAGAATGCATAGATAGAAGGCAAATAAGCGTTCCATGGCTTTATTTCGCTTAGTTGCTTACTCTTGAGTAGAACTGCATGTTCACGCCAGAAATAAGCATCTTTGTAAAATGAGCCAAATTGAAGCAGAAAACATTGTTGGAGTGTCAGAATGCATAGATAGAAGGCAAATAAGCGTTCCATGGCTTTATTTCGCTTAGTTGCTTACTCTTGAGTAGAACTGCATGTTCACGCCAGAAATAAGCATCTTTGTAAAATGAGCCAAATTGAAGCAGAAAACATTGTTGGAGTGTCAGAATGCATAGATAGAAGGCAAATAAGCGTTCCATGGCTTTATTTCGCTTAGTTGCTTACTCTTGAGTAGAACTGCATGTTCACTCCAGAAATAAGCATCTTTGTAAAATGAGTCAAATTGAAGCAGAACACATTGGTGGAGTGTCAGAATGCATAGATAGAAGGCAAATAAGCGTTCCATGGCTTTATTTCGCTTAGTTGCTTACTCTTGAGTAGAACTGCATGTTCACGCCAGAAATAAGCATCTTTGTAAAATGAGCCAAATTGAAGCAGAACACATTGGTGGAGTGTCAGAATGCATAGATAGAAGGCAAATAAGCGTTCCATGGCTTTATTTCGCTTAGTTGCTTACTCTTGAGTAGAACTGCATGTTCACGCCAGAAATAAGCATCTTTGTAAAATGAGCCAAATTGAAGCAGAAAACATTGTTGGAGTGTCAGAATGCATAGATAGAAGGCAAATAAGCGTTCCATGGCTTTATTTCCCTTAGTTGCTTACTCTTGAGTAGAACTGCATGTTCACTCCAGAAATAAGCATCTTTGTAAAATGAGTCAAATTGAAGCAGAACACATTGGTGGAGTGTCAGAATGCATAGATAGAAGGCAAATAAGCGTTCTATGGCTTTATTTCGCTTAGTTGCTTACTCTTGAGTAGAACTGCATGTTCACGCCAGAAATAAGCATCTTTGTAAAATGAGCCAAATTGCAGCAGAAAACATTGTTGGAGTGTCAGAATGCATAGATAGAAGGCAAATAAGCGTTCCATGGCTTTATTTCGCTTAGTTGCTTACTCTTGAGTAGAACTGCATGTTCACGCCAGAAATAAGCATCTTTGTAAAATGAGCCAAATTGAAGCAGAAAACATTGTTGGAGTGTCAGAATGCATAGATAGAAGGCAAATAAGCGTTCCATGGCTTTATTTCGCTTAGTTGCTTACTCTTGAGTAGAACTGCATGTTCACTCCAGAAATAAGCTTCTTTGTAAAATGAGTCAAATTGAAGCAGAACACATTGGTGGAGTGTCAGAATGCATAGATAGAAGGCAAATAAGCGTTCTATGGCTTTATTTCGCTTAGTTGCTTACTCTTGAGTTGAACTGCATGTTCACGCCAGAAATAAGCATCTTTGTAAAATGAGCCAAATTGAAGCAGAAAACATTGTTGGAGTGTCAGAATGCATAGATAGAAGGCAAATAAGCGTTCCATGGCTTTATTTCGCTTAGTTGCTTACTCTTGAGTAGAACTGCATGTCCACTCCAGAAATAAGCATCTTTGTAAAATGAGTCAAATTGAAGCAGAACACATTGGTGGAGTGTCAGAATGCATAGATAGAAGGCAAATAAGCGTTCCATGGCTTTATTTCGCTTAGTTGCTTACTCTTGAGTAGAACTGCATGTTCACGCCAGAAATAAGCATCTTTGTAAAATGAGCCAAATTGAAGCAGAAAACATTGTTGGAGTGTCAGAATGCATAGATAGAAGGCAAATAAGCGTTCCATGGCTTTATTTCGCTTAGTTGCTTACTCTTGAGTAGAACTGCATGTTCACGCCAGAAATAAGCATCTTTGTAAAATGAGCCAAATTGAAGCAGAAAACATTGTTGGAGTGTCAGAATGCATAGATAGAAGGCAAAATAAGCGTTCCATGGCTTTATTTCGCTTAGTTGCTTACTCTTGAGTAGAACTGCATGTTCACTCCAGAAATAAGCATCTTTGTAAAATGAGTCAAATTGAAGCAGAACACATTGGTGGAGTGTCAGAATGCATAGATAGAAGGCAAATAAGCGTTCCATGGCTTTATTTCGCTTAGTTGCTTACTCTTGAGTAGAACTGCATGTTCACGCCAGAAATAAGCATCTTTGTAAAATGAGCCAAATTGAAGCAGAAAACATTGTTGGAGTGTCAGAATGCATAGATAGAAGGCAAATAAGCGTTCCATGGCTTTATTTCGCTTACTTGCTTACTCTTGAGTAGAACTGCATGTTCACGCCAGAAATAAGCATCTTTGTAAAATGAGTCAAATTGAAGCAGAACACATTGGTGGAGTGTCAGAATGCATAGATAGAAGGCAAATAAGCGTTCCATGGCTTTATTTCGCTTAGTTGCTTACTCTTGAGTAGAACTGCATGTTCACGCCAGAAATAAGCATCTTTGTAAAATGAGTCAAATTGAAGCAGAACACATTGGTGGAGTGTCAGAATGCATAGATAGAAGGCAAATAAGCGTTCCATGGCTTTATTTCGCTTAGTTGCTTACTCTTGAGTAGAACTGCATGTTCACGCCAGAAATAAGCATCTTTGTAAAATGAGCCAAATTGAAGCAGAAAACATTGTTGGAGTGTCAGAATGCATAGATAGAAGGCAAATAAGCGTTCCATGGCTTTATTTCGCTTAGTTGCTTACTCTTGAGTAGAACTGCATGTTCACTCCAGAAATAAGCATCTTTGTAAAATGAGTCAAATTGAAGCAGAACACATTGGTGGAGTGTCAGAATGCATAGATAGAAGGCAAATAAGCGTTCTATGGCTTTATTTCGCTTAGTTGCTTATTCTTGAGTAGAACTGCATGTTCACTCCAGAAATAAGCATCTTTGTAAAATGAGCCAAATTGAAGCAGAACACATTGTTGGAGTGTCAGAATGTATAGATAGAAGGCAAATAAGCGTTCCATGGCTTTATTTCGCTTAGTTGCTTACTCTTGAGTAGAACTGCATGTTCCCGCCAGAAATAAGCATCTTTGTAAAATGAGCCAAATTGAAGCAGAAAACATTGTTGGAGTGTCAGAATGCATAGATCGAAGGCAAATAAGCGTTCCATGGCTTTATTTCGCTTAGTTGCTTACTCTTGAGTAGAACTGCATGTTCACGCCAGAAATAAGCATCTTTGTAAAATGAGCCAAATTGAAGCAGAAAACATTGTTGGAGTGTCAGAATGCATAGATAGAAGGCAAATAAGCGTTCCATGGCTTTATTTCGCTTAGTTGCTTACTCTTGAGTAGAACTGCATGTTCACTCCAGAAATAAGCATCTTTGTAAAATGAGTCAAATTGAAGCAGAACACATTGGTGGAGTGTCAGAATGCATAGATAGAAGGCAAATAAGCGTTCCATGGCTTTATTTCGCTTAGTTGCTTACTCTTGAGTAGAACTGCATGTTCACGCCAGAAATAAGCATCTTTGTAAAATGAGCCAAATTGAAGCAGAACACATTGGTGGAGTGTCAGAATGCATAGATAGAAGGCAAATAAGCGTTCCATGGCTTTATTTCGCTTAGTTGCTTACTCTTGAGTAGAACTGCATGTTCACGCCAGAAATAAGCATCTTTGTAAAATGAGCCAAATTGAAGCAGAAAACATTGTTGGAGTGTCAGAATGCATAGATAGAAGGCAAATAAGCGTTCCATGGCTTTATTTCCCTTAGTTGCTTACTCTTGAGTAGAACTGCATGTTCACTCCAGAAATAAGCATCTTTGTAAAATGAGTCAAATTGAAGCAGAACACATTGGTGGAGTGTCAGAATGCATAGATAGAAGGCAAATAAGCGTTCTATGGCTTTATTTCGCTTAGTTGCTTACTCTTGAGTAGAACTGCATGTTCACGCCAGAAATAAGCATCTTTGTAAAATGAGCCAAATTGCAGCAGAAAACATTGTTGGAGTGTCAGAATGCATAGATAGAAGGCAAATAAGCGTTCCATGGCTTTATTTCGCTTAGTTGCTTACTCTTGAGTAGAACTGCATGTTCACGCCAGAAATAAGCATCTTTGTAAAATGAGCCAAATTGAAGCAGAAAACATTGTTGGAGTGTCAGAATGCATAGATAGAAGGCAAATAAGCGTTCCATGGCTTTATTTCGCTTAGTTGCTTACTCTTGAGTAGAACTGCATGTTCACTCCAGAAATAAGCTTCTTTGTAAAATGAGTCAAATTGAAGCAGAACACATTGGTGGAGTGTCAGAATGCATAGATAGAAGGCAAATAAGCGTTCTATGGCTTTATTTCGCTTAGTTGCTTACTCTTGAGTTGAACTGCATGTTCACGCCAGAAATAAGCATCTTTGTAAAATGAGCCAAATTGAAGCAGAAAACATTGTTGGAGTGTCAGAATGCATAGATAGAAGGCAAATAAGCGTTCCATGGCTTTATTTCGCTTAGTTGCTTACTCTTGAGTAGAACTGCATGTCCACTCCAGAAATAAGCATCTTTGTAAAATGAGTCAAATTGAAGCAGAACACATTGGTGGAGTGTCAGAATGCATAGATAGAAGGCAAATAAGCGTTCCATGGCTTTATTTCGCTTAGTTGCTTACTCTTGAGTAGAACTGCATGTTCACGCCAGAAATAAGCATCTTTGTAAAATGAGCCAAATTGAAGCAGAAAACATTGTTGGAGTGTCAGAATGCATAGATAGAAGGCAAATAAGCGTTCCATGGCTTTATTTCGCTTAGTTGCTTACTCTTGAGTAGAACTGCATGTTCACGCCAGAAATAAGCATCTTTGTAAAATGAGCCAAATTGAAGCAGAAAACATTGTTGGAGTGTCAGAATGCATAGATAGAAGGCAAAATAAGCGTTCCATGGCTTTATTTCGCTTAGTTGCTTACTCTTGAGTAGAACTGCATGTTCACTCCAGAAATAAGCATCTTTGTAAAATGAGTCAAATTGAAGCAGAACACATTGGTGGAGTGTCAGAATGCATAGATAGAAGGCAAATAAGCGTTCCATGGCTTTATTTCGCTTAGTTGCTTACTCTTGAGTAGAACTGCATGTTCACGCCAGAAATAAGCATCTTTGTAAAATGAGCCAAATTGAAGCAGAAAACATTGTTGGAGTGTCAGAATGCATAGATAGAAGGCAAATAAGCGTTCCATGGCTTTATTTCGCTTACTTGCTTACTCTTGAGTAGAACTGCATGTTCACGCCAGAAATAAGCATCTTTGTAAAATGAGTCAAATTGAAGCAGAACACATTGGTGGAGTGTCAGAATGCATAGATAGAAGGCAAATAAGCGTTCCATGGCTTTATTTCGCTTAGTTGCTTACTCTTGAGTAGAACTGCATGTTCACGCCAGAAATAAGCATCTTTGTAAAATGAGCCAAATTGAAGCAGAACACATTGGTGGAGTGTCAGAATGCATAGATAGAAGGCAAATAAGCGTTCCATGGCTTTATTTCGCTTAGTTGCTTACTCTTGAGTAGAACTGCATGTTCACGCCAGAAATAAGCATCTTTGTAAAATGAGCCAAATTGAAGCAGAAAACATTGTTGGAGTGTCAGAATGCATAGATAGAAGGCAAATAAGCGTTCCATGGCTTTATTTCGCTTAGTTGCTTACTCTTGAGTAGAACTGCATGTTCACTCCAGAAATAAGCATCTTTGTAAAATGAGTCAAATTGAAGCAGAACACATTGGTGGAGTGTCAGAATGCATAGATAGAAGGCAAATAAGCGTTCTATGGCTTTATTTCGCTTAGTTGCTTATTCTTGAGTAGAACTGCATGTTCACTCCAGAAATAAGCATCTTTGTAAAATGAGCCAAATTGAAGCAGAACACATTGTTGGAGTGTCAGAATGTATAGATAGAAGGCAAATAAGCGTTCCATGGCTTTATTTCGCTTAGTTGCTTACTCTTGAGTAGAACTGCATGTTCCCGCCAGAAATAAGCATCTTTGTAAAATGAGCCAAATTGAAGCAGAAAACATTGTTGGAGTGTCAGAATGCATAGATCGAAGGCAAATAAGCGTTCCATGGCTTTATTTCGCTTAGTTGCTTACTCTTGAGTAGAACTGCATGTTCACGCCAGAAATAAGCATCTTTGTAAAATGAGCCAAAATGAAGCAGAAAACATTGTTGGAGAGTCAGAATGCATAGATAGAAGGCAAATAAGCGTTCCATGGCTTTATTTCGCTTAGTTGCTTACTCTTGAGTAGAACTGCATATTCACTCAAGAAATGAGCACCTTTGTGAAATGACCCAAATTGAAGCAGAAAACATTGTTGGAGTGTCAGAATGCATAGATAGAAGGCAAATAAGCGTTCCATGGCTTTATTTCGCTTACTTGCTTACTCTTGTGTAGAACTGCATGTTCACTCCAGAAATAAGCATCTTTGTAAAATGAGTCAAATTGAAGCAGAACACATTGGTGGAGTGTCAGAATGCATAGATAGAATGCAAATAAGCGTTCTATGGCTTTATTTCGCTTAGTTGCTTACTCTTGAGTTGAACTGCATGTTCACGCCAGAAATAAGCATCTTTGTAAAATGAGCCAAATTGAAGCAGAAAACATTGTTGGAGTGTCAGAATGCATAGATAGAAGGCAAATAAGCGTTCCATGGCTTTATTTCGCTTAGTTGCTTACTCTTGAGTAGAACTGCATGCTCACTCCAGAAATAAGCATCTTTGTAAAATGAGTCAAATTGAAGCAGAACACATTGTTGGAGTGTCAGAATGCATAGATAGAAGGCAAATAAGCGTTCCATGGCTTTATTTCGCTTAGTTGCTTACTCTTGAGTAGAACTGCATGTTCATGCCAGAAATAAGCATCTTTGTAAAATGAGCCAAATTGAAGCAGAAAACATTGTTGGAGTGTCAGAATGCATAGATAGAAGGCAAATAAGCGTTCCATGGCTTTATTTCGCTTAGTTGCTTACTCTTGAGTAGAACTGCATGTTCACGCCAGAAATAAGCATCTTTGTAAAATGAGCCAAATTGAAACAGAAAACATTGTTGGAGTGTCAGAATGCATAGATAGAAGGCAAATAAGCGTTCCATGGCTTTATTTCGCTTACTTGCTTACTCTTGAGTAGAACTGCATGTTCACGCCAGAAATAAGCATCTTTGTAAAATGAGTCAAATTGAAGCAGAACACATTGGTGGAGTGTCAGAATGCATAGATAGAAGGCAAATAAGCGTTCCATGGCTTTATTTCGCTTAGTTGCTTACTCTTGAGTAGAACTGCATGTTCACGCCAGAAATAAGCATCTTTGTAAAATGAGTCAAATTGAAGCAGAACACATTGGTGGAGTGTCAGAATGCATAGATAGAAGGCAAATAAGCGTTCCATGGCTTTATTTCGCTTAGTTGCTTACTCTTGAGTAGAACTGCATGTTCACGCCAGAAATAAGCATCTTTGTAAAATGAGCCAAATTGAAGCAGAAAACATTGTTGGAGTGTCAGAATGCATAGATAGAAGGCAAATAAGCGTTCCATGGCTTTATTTCGCTTAGTTGCTTACTCTTGAGTAGAACTGCATGTTCACTCCAGAAATAAGCATCTTTGTAAAATGAGTCAAATTGAAGCAGAACACATTGGTGGAGTGTCAGAATGCATAGATAGAAGGCAAATAAGCGTTCCATGGCTTTATTTCGCTTAGTTGCTTACTCTTGAGTAGAACTGCATGTTCACGCCAGAAATAAGCATCTTTGTAAAATGAGCCAAATTGAAGCAGAAAACATTGTTGGAGTGTCAGAATGCATAGATAGAAGGCAAATAAGCGTTCCATGGCTTTATTTCGCTTACTTGCTTACTCTTGTGTAGAACTGCATGTTCACTCCAGAAATAAGCATCTTTGTAAAATGAGTCAAATTGAAGCAGAACACATTGGTGGAGTGTCAGAATGCATAGATAGAATGCAAATAAGCGTTCTATGGCTTTATTTCGCTTAGTTGCTTACTCTTGAGTTGAACTGCATGTTCACGCCAGAAATAAGCATCTTTGTAAAATGAGCCAAATTGAAGCAGAAAACATTGTTGGAGTGTCAGAATGCATAGATAGAAGGCAAGTAAGCGTTCCATGGCTTTATTTCGCTTAGTTGCTTACTCTTGAGTAGAACTGCATGTTCACGCCAGAAATAAGCATCTTTGTAAAATGAGCCAAATTGAAGCAGAAAACATTGTTGGAGTGTCAGAATGCATAGATAGAAGGCAAATAAGCGTTCCATGGCTTTATTTCGCTTAGTTGCTTACTCTTGAGTAGAACTGCATGTTCACTCCAGAAATAAGCATCTTTGTAAAATGAGTCAAATTGAAGCAGAACACATTGTTGGAGTGTCAGAATGCATAGATAGAAGGCAAATAAGCGTTCCATGGCTTTATTTCGCTTAGTTGCTTACTCTTGAGTAGAACTGCATGTTCACGCCAGAAATAAGCATCTTTGTAAAATGAGCCAAATTGAAGCAGAAAACATTGTTGGAGTGTCAGAATGCATAGATAGAAGGCAAATAAGCGTTCCATGGCTTTATTTCGCTTAGTTGCTTACTCTTGAGTAGAACTGCATGTTCACGCCAGAAATAAGCATCTTTGTAAAATGAGCCAAATTGAAGCAGAAAACATTGTTGGAGTGTCAGAATGCATAGATAGAAGGCAAATAAGCGTTCCATGGCTTTATTTCGCTTAGTTGCTTACTCTTGAGTAGAACTGCATGTTCACTCCAGAAATAAGCATCTTTGTAAAATGAGTCAAATTGAAGCAGAACACATTGGTGGAGTGTCAGAATGCATAGATAGAAGGCAAATAAGCGTTCTATGGCTTTATTTCGCTTAATTGCTTACTCTTGAGTAGAACTGCATGTTCACGCCAGAAATAAGCATCTTTGTAAAATGAGCCAAATTGAAGCAGAAAACATTGTTGGAGTGTCAGAATGCATAGATAGAAGGCAAATAAGCGTTCCATGGCTTTATTTCGCTTAGTTGCTTACTCTTGAGTAGAACTGCATGTTCACTCCCGAAATAAGCATCTTTGTAAAATGAGTCAAATTGAAGCAGAACACATTGGTGGAGTGTCAGAATGCATAGATAGAAGGCAAATAAGCGTTCTATGGCTTTATTCCGCTTAGTTGCTTACTCTTGAGTAGAACTGCATGTTCACGCCAGACATAAGCATCTTTGTAAAATGAGTCAAATTGAAGCAGAAAACATTGTTGGAGTGTCAGAATGCATAGATAGAAGGCAAGTAAGCGTTCCATGGCTTTATTTCGCTTAGTTGCTTACTCTTGAGTAGAACTGCATGTTCACGCCAGAAATAAGCATCTTTGTAAAATGAGCCAAATTGAAGCAGAAAACATTGTTGGAGTGTCAGAATGCATAGATAGAAGGCAAATAAGCGTTCCATGGCTTTATTTCGCTTACTTGCTTACTCTTGAGTAGAACTGCATGTTCACTCCAGAAATAAGCATCTTTGTAAAATGAGTCAAATTGAAGCAGAACACATTGTTGGAGTGTCAGAATGTATAGATAGAAGGCAAATAAGCGTTCCATGGCTTTATTTCGCTTAGTTGCTTACTCTTGAGTAGAACTGCATGTTCACGCCAGAAATAAGCATCTTTGTAAAATGAGCCAAATTGAAGCAGAAAACATTGTTGGAGTGTCAGAATGCATAGATCGAAGGCAAATAAGCGTTCCATGGCTTTATTTCGCTTAGTTGCTTACTCTTGAGTAGAACTGCATGTTCACGCCAGAAATAAGCATCTTTGTAAAATGAGCCAAAATGAAGCAGAAAACATTGTTGAAGAGTCAGAATGCATAGATAGAAGGCAAATAAGCGTTCCATGGCTTTATTTCGCTTAGTTGCTTACTCTTGAGTAGAACTGCATATTCACTCAAGAAATGAGCACCTTTGTGAAATGACCCAAATTGAAGCAGAAAACATTGTTGGAGTGTCAGAATGCATAGATAGAAGGCAAATAAGCGTTCCATGGCTTTATTTCGCTTACTTGCTTACTCTTGTGTAGAACTGCATGTTCACTCCAGAAATAAGCATCTTTGTAAAATGAGTCAAATTGAAGCAGAACACATTGGTGGAGTGTCAGAATGCATAGATAGAATGCAAATAAGCGTTCTATGGCTTTATTTCGCTTAGTTGCTTACTCTTGAGTTGAACTGCATGTTCACGCCAGAAATAAGCATCTTTGTAAAATGAGCCAAATTGAAGCAGAAAACATTGTTGGAGTGTCAGAATGCATAGATAGAAGGCAAGTAAGCGTTCCATGGCTTTATTTCGCTTAGTTGCTTACTCTTGAGTAGAACTGCATGTTCACGCCAGAAATAAGCATCTTTGTAAAATGAGCCAAATTGAAGCAGAAAACATTGTTGGAGTGTCAGAATGCATAGATAGAAGGCAAATAAGCGTTCCATGGCTTTATTTCGCTTAGTTGCTTACTCTTGAGTAGAACTGCATGCTCACTCCAGAAATAAGCATCTTTGTAAAATGAGTCAAATTGAAGCAGAACACATTGTTGGAGTGTCAGAATGCATAGATAGAAGGCAAATAAGCGTTCCATGGCTTTATTTCGCTTAGTTGCTTACTCTTGAGTAGAACTGCATGTTCACGCCAGAAATAAGCATCTTTGTAAAATGAGCCAAATTGAAGCAGAAAACATTGTTGGAGTGTCAGAATGCATAGATAGAAGGCAAATAAGCGTTCCATGGCTTTATTTCGCTTAGTTGCTTACTCTTGAGTAGAACTGCATGTTCACGCCAGAAATAAGCATCTTTGTAAAATGAGCCAAATTGAAGCAGAAAACATTGTTGGAGTGTCAGAATGCATAGATCGAAGGCAAATAAGCGTTCCATGGCTTTATTTCGCTTAGTTGCTTACTCTTGAGTAGAACTGCATGTTCACGCCAGAAATAAGCATCTTTGTAAAATGAGCCAAAATGAAGCAGAAAACATTGTTGGAGAGTCAGAATGCATAGATAGAAGGCAAATAAGCGTTCCATGGCTTTATTTCGCTTAGTTGCTTACTCTTGAGTAGAACTGCATATTCACTCAAGAAATGAGCACCTTTGTGAAATGACCCAAATTGATGCAGAAAACATTGTTGGAGTTTCAGAATGCATACATAGAAGGCAAATAAGCGTTCCATGGCTTTATTTCGCTTAGTTGCTTACTCTTGTGTAGAACTGCATGTTCACGCCAGAAATAAGCATCTTTGTAAAATGAGCCAAATTGAAGCAGAAAACATTGTTGGAGTGTCAGAATGCATAGATAGAAGGCAAATAAGCGTTCCATGGCTTTATTTCGCTTAATTGCTTACTCTTGAGTAGAACTGCATGTTCACGGCAGAAATAAGCATCTTTGTAAAATGAGCCAAATTGAAGCAGAAAACATTGTTTGAGTGTCAGAATGCATAGATAGAAGGCAAATAAGCGTTCCATGGCTTTATTTCGCTTAGTTGCTTACTCTTGAGTAGAACTACATGTTCACGCCAGAAATAAGCATCTTTGTAAAATGAGCCAAATTGAAGCAGAAAACATTGTTGGAGTGTCAGAATGCATAGATAGAAGGCAAATAAGCGTTCCATGGCTTTATTTCGCTTAGTTGCTTACTCTTGAGTAGAACTGCATGTTCACGCCAGAAATAAGCATCTTTGTAAAATGAGCCAAATTGAAGCAGAAAACATTGTTGGAGTGTCAGAATGCATAGATAGAAGGCAAAGAAGCGTTCCATGGCTTTATTTCGCTTACTTGCTTACTCTTGAGTAGAACTGCATGTTCACGCCAGAAATAAGCATCTTTGTAAAATGAGCCAAATTGAAGCAGAAAACATTGTTGGAGTGTCAGAATGCATAGATAGAAGGCAGATAAGCGTTCCATGGCTTTATTTCGCTTAGTTGCTTACTCTTGAGTAGAACTGCATGTTCACTCCAGAAATAAGCATCTTTGTAAAATGAGTCAAATTGAAGCAGAACACATTGGTGGAGTGTCAGAATGCATAGATAGAAGGCAAATAAGCGTTCTATGGCTTTCTTTCGCTTAGTTGCTTACTCTTGTGTAGAACTGCATGTTCACGCCAGAAATAAGCATCTTTGTAAAATGAGCCAAATTGAAGCAGAAAACATTGTTGGAGTGTCAGAATGCATAGATAGAAGGCAAATAAGCGTTCCATGGCTTTATTTCGCTTAGTTGCTTACTCTTGAGTAGAACTGCATGTTCACGCCAGAAATAAGCATCTTTGTAAAATGAGCCAAATTGAAGCAGAAAACATTGTTTGAGTGTCAGAATGCATAGATAGAAGGCAAATAAGCGTTCCATGGCTTTATTTCGCTTAGTTGCTTACTCTTGAGTAGAACTACATGTTCACGCCAGAAATAAGCATCTTTGTAAAATGAGCCAAATTGAAGCAGAAAACATTGTTGGAGTGTCAGAATGCATAGATAGAAGGCAAATAAGCGTTCCATGGCTTTATTTCGCTTAGTTGCTTACTCTTGAGTAGAACTGCATGTTCACGCCAGAAATAAGCATCTTTGTAAAATGAGCCAAATTGAAGCAGAAAACATTGTTGGAGTGTCAGAATGCATAGATAGAAGGCAAATAAGCGTTCCATGGCTTTATTTCGCTTAGTTGCTTACTCTTGAGTAGAACTGCATGTTCACGCCAGAAATAAGCATCTTTGTAAAATGAGCCAAATTGAAGCAGAAAACATTGTTTGAGTGTCAGAATGCATAGATAGAAGGCAAATAAGCGTTCCATGGCTTTATTTCGCTTAGTTGCTTACTCTTGAGTAGAACTACATGTTCACGCCAGAAATAAGCATCTTTGTAAAATGAGCCAAATTGAAGCAGAAAACATTGTTGGAGTGTCAGAATGCATAGATAGAAGGCAAATAAGCGTTCTATGGCTTTATTTCGCTTAGTTGCTTACTCTTGTGTAGAACTGCATGTTCACGCCAGAAATAAGCATCTTTGTAAAATGAGCCAAATTGAAGCAGAAAACATTGTTTGAGTGTCAGAATGCATAGATAGAAGGCAAATAAGCGTTCCATGGCTTTATTTCGCTTAGTTGCTTACTCTTGAGTAGAACTACATGTTCACTCCAGAAATAAGCATCTTTGTAAAATGAGCCAAATTGAAGCAGAAAACATTGTTGGAGTGTCAGAATGCATAGATAGAAGGCAAATAAGCGTTCTATGGCTTTATTTCGCTTAGTTGCTTACTCTTGTGTAGAACTGCATGTTCACGCCAGAAATAAGCATCTTTGTAAAATGAGCCAAATTGAAGCAGAAAACATTGTTGGAGTGTCAGAATGCATAGATAGAAGGCAAATAAGCGTTCCATGGCTTTATTTCGCTTAGTTGCTTACTCTTGAGTAGAACTGCATGTTCACGCCAGAAATAAGCATCTTTGTAAAATGAGCCAAATTGAAGCAGAAAACATTGTTTGAGTGTCAGAATGCATAGATAGAAGGCAAATAAGCGTTCCATGGCTTTATTTCGCTTAGTTGCTTACTCTTGAGTAGAACTACATGTTCACGCCAGAAATAAGCATCTTTGTAAAATGAGCCAAATTGAAGCAGAAAACATTGTTGGAGTGTCAGAATGCATAGATAGAAGGCAAATAAGCGTTCCATGGCTTTATTTCGCTTAGTTGCTTACTCTTGAGTAGAACTGCATGTTCACGCCAGAAATAAGCATCTTTGTAAAATGAGCCAAATTGAAGCAGAAAACATTGTTGGAGTGTCAGAATGCATAGATAGAAGGCAAAGAAGCGTTCCATGGCTTTATTTCGCTTACTTGCTTACTCTTGAGTAGAACTGCATGTTCACGCCAGAAATAAGCATCTTTGTAAAATGAGCCAAATTGAAGCAGAAAACATTGTTGGAGTGTCAGAATGCATAGATAGAAGGCAGATAAGCGTTCAATGGCTTTATTTCGCTTAGTTGCTTACTCTTGAGTAGAACTGCATGTTCACTCCAGAAATAAGCATCTTTGTAAAATGAGTCAAATTGAAGCAGAACACATTGGTGGAGTGTCAGAATGCATAGATAGAAGGCAAATAAGCGTTCTATGGCTTTATTTCGCTTAGTTGCTTACTCTTGAGTAGAACTGCATGTTCACGCCAGAAATAAGCATCTTTGTAAAATGAGCCAAATTGAAGCAGAAAACATTGTTGGAGTGTCAGAATGCATAGATCGAAGGCAAAGAAGCGTTCCATGGCTTTATTTCGCTTAGTTGCTTACTCTTGAGTAGAACTGCATGTTCACGCCAGAAATAAGCATCTTTGTAAAATGAGCCAAAATGAAGCAGAGAACATTGTTGGAGAGTCAGAATGCATAGATAGAATGCAAATAAGCGTTCTATGGCTTTATTTCGCTTAGTTGCTTACTCTTGAGTTGAACTGCATGTTCACGCCAGAAATAAGCATCTTTGTAAAATGAGTCAAATTGAAGCAGAACACATTGGTGGAGTGTCAGAATGCATAGATAGAATGCAAATAAGCGTTCTATGGCTTTATTTCGCTTAGTTGCTTACTCTTGAGTAGAACTGCATGCTCACTCCAGAAATAAGCATCTTTGTAAAATGAGTCAAATTGAAGCAGAACACATTGGTGGAGTGTCAGAATGCATAGATAGAATGCAAATAAGCGTTCTATGGCTTTATTTCGCTTAGTTGCTTACTCTTGAGTTGAACTGCATGTTCACGCCAGAAATAAGCATCTTTGTAAAATGAGCCAAATTGAAGCAGAAAACATTGTTGAAGTGTCAGAATGCATAGATAGAAGGCAAATAAGCGTTCCATGGCTTTATTTCGCTTAGTTGCTTACTCTTGAGTAGAACTGCATGTTCACGCCAGAAATAAGCATCTTTGTAAAATGAGCCAAATTGAAGCAGAAAACATTGTTGGAGTGTCAGAATGCATAGATAGAAGGCAAATAAGCGTTCCATGGCTTTATTTCGCTTAGTTGCTTACTCTTGTGTAGAACTGCATGTTCACGCCAGAAATAAGCATCTTTGTAAAATGAGCCAAATTGAAGCAGAAAACATTGTTGGAGTGTCAGAATGCATAGATAGAAGGCAATAAGCGTTCCATGGCTTTATTTCGCTTAGTTGCTTACTCTTGAGTAGAACTGCATGTTCACGCCAGAAATAAGCATCTTTGTAAAATGAGCCAAATTGAAGCAGAAAACATTGTTTGAGTGTCAGAATGCATAGATAGAAGGCAAATAAGCGTTCCATGGCTTTATTTCGCTTAGTTGCTTACTCTTGAGTAGAACTACATGTTCACGCCAGAAATAAGCATCTTTGTAAAATGAGCCAAATTGAAGCAGAAAACATTGTTGGAGTGTCAGAATGCATAGATAGAAGGCAAATAAGAGTTCCATGGCCTTATTTCGCTTAGTTGCTTACTCTTGAGTAGAACTGCATGTTCACGCCAGAAATAAGCATCTTTGTAAAATGAGCCAAAATGAAGCAGAAAACATTGTTGGAGAGTCAGAATGCATAGATAGAAGGCAAATAAGCGTTCCATGGCTTTATTTCGCTTAGTTGCTTACTCTTGAGTAGAACTGCATATTCACTCAAGAAATGAGCACCTTTGTGAAATGAGCCAAAATGAAGCAGAAAACATTGTTGGAGAGTCAGAATGCATAGATAGAAGGCAAATAAGCGTTCCATGGCTTTATTTCGCTTACTTGCTTACTCTTGTGTAGAACTGCATGTTCACTCCAGAAATAAGCATATTTGTAAAATGAGTCAAATTGAAGCAGAACACATTGGTGGAGTGTCAGAATGCATAGATAGAATGCAAATAAGCGTTCTATGGCTTTATTTCGCTTAGTTGCTTACTCTTGAGTTGAACTGCATGTTCACGCCAGAAATAAGCATCTTTGTAAAATGAGCCAAATTGAAGCAGAACACATTGTTGGAGTGTCAGAATGCATAGATAGAAGGCAAATAAGCGTTCCATGGCTTTATTTCGCTTAGTTGCTTACTCTTGAGTAGAACTGCATGTTCACGCCAGAAATAAGCATCTTTGTAAAATGAGCCAAATTGAAGCAGAAAACATTGTTGGAGTGTCAGAATGCATAGATAGAAGGCAAATAAGCGTTCCATGGCTTTATTTCGCTTAGTTGCTTACTCTTGAGTAGAACTGCATGTTCACGCCAGAAATAAGCATCTTTGTAAAATGAGCCAAATTGAAGCAGAAAACATTGTTGGAGTGTCAGAATGCATAGATAGAAGGCAAATAAGCGTTCCATGGCTTTATTTCCCTTAGTTGCTTACTCTTGAGTAGAACTGCATGTTCACTCCAGAAATAAGCATCTTTGTAAAATGAGTCAAATTGAAGCAGAACACATTGGTGGAGTGTCAGAATGCATAGATAGAAGGCAAATAAGCGTTCTATGGCTTTATTTCGCTTAGTTGCTTACTCTTGAGTAGAACTGCATGTTCACGCCAGAAATAAGCATCTTTGTAAAATGAGCCAAATTGCAGCAGAAAACATTGTTGGAGTGTCAGAATGCATAGATAGAAGGCAAATAAGCGTTCCATGGCTTTATTTCGCTTAGTTGCTTACTCTTGAGTAGAACTGCATGTTCACGCCAGAAATAAGCATCTTTGTAAAATGAGCCAAATTGAAGCAGAAAACATTGTTGGAGTGTCAGAATGCATAGATAGAAGGCAAATAAGCGTTCCATGGCTTTATTTCGCTTACTTGCTTACTCTTGAGTAGAACTGCATGTTCACGCCAGAAATAAGCATCTTTGTAAAATGAGCCAAATTGAAGCAGAAAACATTGTTGGAGTGTCAGAATGCATAGATAGAAGGCAAATAAGCGTTCCATGGCTTTATTTCGCTTAGTTGCTTACTCTTGAGTAGAACTGCATGTTCACGCCAGAAATAAGCATCTTTGTAAAATGAGCCAAATTGAAGCAGAAAACATTGTTGGAGTGTCAGAATGCATAGATAGAAGGCAAATAAGCGTTCCATGGCTTTATTTCGCTTAGTTGCTTACTCTTGAGTAGAACTGCATGTTCACTCCAGAAATAAGCATCTTTGTAAAATGAGTCAAATTGAAGCAGAACACATTGGTGGAGTGTCAGAATGCATAGATAGAAGGCAAATAAGCGTTCCATGGCTTTATTTCGCTTAGTTGCTTACTCTTGAGTAGAACTGCATGCTCACTCCAGAAATAAGCATCTTTGTAAAATGAGTCAAATTGAAGCAGAACACATTGTTGGAGTGTCAGAATGCATAGATAGAAGGCAAATAAGCGTTCCATGGCTTTATTTCGCTTAGTTGCTTACTCTTGAGTAGAACTGCATGTTCACGCCAGAAATAAGCATCTTTGTAAAATGAGCCAAATTGAAGCAGAAAACATTGTTGGAGTGTCAGAATGCATAGATAGAAGGCAATAAGCGTTCCATGGCTTTATTTCGCTTAGTTGCTTACTCTTGAGTAGAACTGCATGTTCACGCCAGAAATAAGCATCTTTGTAAAATGAGCCAAATTGAAGCAGAAAACATTGTTGGAGTGTCAGAATGCATAGATAGAAGGCAAATAAGCGTTCCATGGCTTTATTTCCCTTAGTTGCTTACTCTTGAGTAGAACTGCATGTTCACTCCAGAAATAAGCATCTTTGTAAAATGAGCCAAATTGAAGCAGAACACATTGGTGGAGTGTCAGAATGCATAGATAGAAGGCAAATAAGCGTTCTATGGCTTTATTTCGCTTAGTTGCTTACTCTTGAGTAGAACTGCATGTTCACGCCAGAAATAAGCATCTTTGTAAAATGAGCCAAATTGAAGCAGAAAACATTGTTGGAGTGTCAGAATGCATAGATAGAAGGCAAATAAGCGTTCCATGGCTTTATTTCGCTTACTTGCTTACTCTTGAGTAGAACTGCATGTTCACGCCAGAAATAAGCATCTTTGTAAAATGAGTCAAATTGAAGCAGAACACATTGGTGGAGTGTCAGAATGCATAGATAGAAGGCAAATAAGCGTTCCATGGCTTTATTTCGCTTAGTTGCTTACTCTTGAGTAGAACTGCATGTTCACGCCAGAAATAAGCATCTTTGTAAAATGAGTCAAATTGAAGCAGAACACATTGGTGGAGTGTCAGAATGCATAGATAGAAGGCAAATAAGCGTTCCATGGCTTTATTTCGCTTAGTTGCTTACTCTTGAGTAGAACTGCATGTTCACGCCAGAAATAAGCATCTTTGTAAAATGAGCCAAATTGAAGCAGAAAACATTGTTGGAGTGTCAGAATGCATAGATAGAAGGCAAATAAGCGTTCCATGGCTTTATTTCGCTTAGTTGCTTACTCTTGAGTAGAACTGCATGTTCACTCCAGAAATAAGCATCTTTGTAAAATGAGTCGAATTGAAGCAGAACACATTGGTAGAGTGTCAGAATGCATAGATAGAAGGCAAATAAGCGTTCTATGGCTTTATTTCGCTTAGTTGCTTACTCTTGAGTAGAACTGCATGTTCACGCCAGAAATAAGCATCTTTGTAAAATGAGCCAAATTGAAGCAGAAAACATTGTTGGAGTGTCAGAATGCATAGATAGAAGGCAAATAAGCGTTCCATGGCTTTATTTCGCTTAGTTGCTTACTCTTGAGTAGAACTGCATGTTCACTCCAGAAATAAGCATCTTTGTAAAATGAGTCAAATTGAAGCAGAACACATTGGTGGAGTGTCAGAATGCATAGATAGAAGGCAAATAAGCGTTCTATGGCTTTATTCCGCTTAGTTGCTTACTCTTGAGTAGAACTGCATGTTCACGCCAGAAATAAGCATCTTTGTAAAATGAGCCAAATTGAAGCAGAACACATTGTTGGAGTGTCAGAATGTATAGATAGAAGGCAAATAAGCGTTCCATGGCTTTATTTCGCTTAGTTGCTTACTCTTGAGTAGAACTGCATGTTCACTCCAGAAATAAGCATCTTTGTAAAATGAGTCAAATTGAAGCAGAACACATTGGTGGAGTGTCAGAATGCATAGATAGGAGGCAAATAAGCGTTCTATGGCTTTATTTCGCTTAGTTGCTTATTCTTGAGTAGAACTGCATGTTCACTCCAGAAATAAGCATCTTTGTAAAATGAGCCAAATTGAAGCAGAACACATTGTTGGAGTGTCAGAATGTATAGATAGAAGGCAAATAAGCGTTCCATGGCTTTATTTCGCTTAGTTGCTTACTCTTGAGTAGAACTGCATGTTCACGCCAGAAATAAGCATCTTTGTAAAATGAGCCAAAATGAAGCAGAAAACATTGTTGGAGAGTCAGAATGCATAGATAGAAGGCAAATAAGCGTTCCATGGCTTTATTTCGCTTAGTTGCTTACTCTTGAGTAGAACTGCATATTCACTCAAGAAATGAGCACCTTTGTGAAATGACCCAAATTGAAGCAGAAAACATTGTTGGAGTGTCAGAATGCATAGATAGAAGGCAAATAAGCGTTCCATGGCTTTATTTCGCTTACTTGCTTACTCTTGTGTAGAACTGCATGTTCACTCCAGAAATAAGCATCTTTGTAAAATGAGTCAAATTGAAGCAGAACACATTGGTGGAGTGTCAGAATGCATAGATAGAATGCAAATAAGCGTTCTATGGCTTTATTTCGCTTAGTTGCTTACTCTTGAGTTGAACTGCATGTTCACGCCAGAAATAAGCATCTTTGTAAAATGAGCCAAATTGAAGCAGAAAACATTGTTGGAGTGTCAGAATGCATAGATAGAAGGCAAATAAGCGTTCCATGGCTTTATTTCGCTTAGTTGCTTACTCTTGAGTAGAACTGCATGTTCACGCCAGAAATAAGCATCTTTGTAAAATGAGCCAAATTGAAGCAGAAAACATTGTTGGAGTGTCAGAATGCATAGATAGAAGGCAAATAAGCGTTCCATGGCTTTATTTCCCTTAGTTGCTTACTCTTGAGTAGAACTGCATGTTCACTCCAGAAATAAGCATCTTTGTAAAATGAGTCAAATTGAAGCAGAACACATTGGTGGAGTGTCAGAATGCATAGATAGAAGGCAAATAAGCGTTCCATGGCTTTATTTCGCTTAGTTGCTTACTCTTGAGTAGAACTGCATGTTCACTCCAGAAATAAGCATCTTTGTAAAATGAGTCAAATTGAAGCAGAACACATTGGTGGAGTGTCAGAATGCATAGATAGAAGGCAAATAAGCGTTCTATGGCTTTATTTCGCTTAGTTGCTTATTCTTGAGTAGAACTGCATGTTCACTCCAGAAATAAGCATCTTTGTAAAATGAGCCAAATTGAAGCAGAACACATTGTTGGAGTGTCAGAATATATAGATAGAAGGCAAATAAGCGTTCCATGGCTTTATTTCGCTTAGTTGCTTACTCTTGAGTAGAACTGCATGTTCACGCCAGAAATAAGCATCTTTGTAAAATGAGCCAAATTGAAGCAGAAAACATTGTTGGAGTGTCAGAATGCATAGATCGAAGGCAAATAAGCGTTCCATGGCTTTATTTCGCTTAGTTGCTTACTCTTGAGTAGAACTGCATGTTCACGCCAGAAATAAGCATCTTTGTAAAATGAGCCAAAATGAAGCAGAAAACATTGTTGGAGAGTCAGAATGCATAGATAGAAGGCAAATAAGCGTTCCATGGCTTTATTTCGCTTAGTTGCTTACTCTTGAGTAGAACTGCATATTCACTCAAGAAATGAGCACCTTTGTGAAATGACCCAAATTGAAGCAGAAAACATTGTTGGAGTGTCAGAATGCATAGATAGAAGGCAAATAAGCGTTCCATGGCTTTATTTCGCTTACTTGCTTACTCTTGTGTAGAACTGCATGTTCACTCCAGAAATAAGCATCTTTGTAAAATGAGTCAAATTGAAGCAGAACACATTGGTGGAGTGTCAGAATGCATAGATAGAATGCAAATAAGCGTTCCATGGCTTTATTTCGCTTAGTTGCTTACTCTTGAGTTGAACTGCATGTTCAGGCCAGAAATAAGCATCTTTGTAAAATGAGCCAAATTGAAGCAGAAAACATTGTTGGAGTGTCAGAATGCATAGATAGAAGGCAAATAAGCGTTCCATGGCTTTATTTCGCTTAGTTGCTTACTCTTGAGTAGAACTGCATGTTCACGCCAGAAATAAGCATCTTTGTAAAATGAGCCAAATTGAAGCAGAAAACATTGTTGGAGTGTCAGAATGCATAGAAAGAAGGCAAATAAGCGTTCCATGGCTTTATTTCGCTTAGTTGCTTACTCTTGAGTAGAACTGCATGCTCACTCCAGAAATAAGCATCTTTGTAAAATGAGTCAAATTGAAGCAGAAAACATTGTTGGAGTGTCAGAATGCATAGATAGAAGGCAAATAAGCGTTCCATGGCTTTATTTCCCTTAGTTGCTTACTCTTGAGTAGAACTGCATGTTCACTCCAGAAATAAGCATCTTTGTAAAATGAGTCAAATTGAAGCAGAACACATTGGTGGAGTGTCAGAATGCATAGATAGAAGGCAAATAAGCGTTCCATGGCTTTATTTCGCTTAGTTGCTTACTCTTGAGTAGAACTGCATGTTCACTCCAGAAATAAGCATCTTTGTAAAATGAGTCAAATTGAAGCAGAACACATTGGTGGAGTGTCAGAATGCATAGATAGAAGGCAAATAAGCGATCTATGGCTTTATTTCGCTTAGTTGCTTATTCTTGAGTAGAACTGCATGTTCACTCCAGAAATAAGCATCTTTGTAAAATGAGCCAAATTGAAGCAGAACACATTGTTGGAGCGTCAGAATATATAGATAGAAGGCAAATAAGCGTTCCATGGCTTTATTTCGCTTAGTTGCTTACTCTTGAGTAGAACTGCATGTTCACGCCAGAAATAAGCATCTTTGTAAAATGAGCCAAATTGAAGCAGAAAACATTGTTGGAGTGTCAGAATGCATAGATCGAAGGCAAATAAGCGTTCCATGGCTTTATTTCGCTTAGTTGCTTACTCTTGAGTAGAACTGCATGTTCACGCCAGAAATAAGCATCTTTGTAAAATGAGCCAAAATGAAGCAGAAAACATTGTTGGAGAGTCAGAATGCATAGATAGAAGGCAAATAAGCGTTCCATGGCTTTATTTCGCTTAGTTGCTTACTCTTGAGTAGAACTGCATATTCACTCAAGAAATGAGCACCTTTGTGAAATGACCCAAATTGAAGCAGAAAACATTGTTGGAGTGTCAGAATGCATAGATAGAAGGCAAATAAGCGTTCCATGGCTTTATTTCGCTTACTTGCTTACTCTTGTGTAGAACTGCATGTTCACTCCAGAAATAAGCATCTTTGTAAAATGAGTCAAATTGAAGCAGAACACATTGGTGGAGTGTCAGAATGCATAGATAGAATGCAAATAAGCGTTCTATGGCTTTATTTCGCTTAGTTGCTTACTCTTGAGTTGAACTGCATGTTCAGGCCAGAAATAAGCATCTTTGTAAAATGAGCCAAATTGAAGCAGAACACATTGGTGGAGTGTCAGAATGCATAGATAGAATGCAAATAAGCGTTCTATGGCTTTATTTCGCTTAGTTGCTTACTCTTGAGTTGAACTGCATGTTCAGGCCAGAAATAAGCATCTTTGTAAAATGAGCCAAATTGAAGGAGAAAAAAATTGTTGGAGTGTCAGAATGCATAGATAGAAGGCAAATAAGCGTTCCATGGCTTTATTTCGCTTAGTTGCTTACTCTTGAGTAGAACTGCATGTCCACGCCAGAAATAAGCATCTTTGTAAAATGAGCCAAATTGAAGCAGAAAACATTGTTGCAGTGTCAGAATGCATAGAAAGAAGGCAAATAAGCGTTCCATGGCTTTATTTCGCTTAGTTGCTTACTCTTGAGTAGAACTGCATGCTCACTCCAGAAATAAGCATCTTTGTAAAATGAGTCAAATTGAAGCAGAACACATTGTTGGAGTGTCAGAATGCATAGATAGAAGGCAAATAAGCGTTCCATGGCTTTATTTCGCTTAGTTGCTTACTCTTGAGTAGAACTGCATGTTCACGCCAGAAATAAGCATCTTTGTAAAATGAGCCAAATTGAAGCAGAAAACATTGTTGGAGTGTCAGAATGCATAGATAGAAGGCAAATAAGCGTTCCATGGCTTTATTTCGCTTAGTTGCTTACTCTTGAGTAGAACTGCATGTTCACGCCAGAAATAAGCATCTTTGTAAAATGAGCCAAATTGAAGCAGAAAACATTGTTGGAGTGTCAGAATGCATAGATAGAAGGTAAATAAGCGTTCCATGGCTTTATTTCCCTTAGTTGCTTACTCTTGAGTAGAACTGCATGTTCACTCCAGAAATAAGCATCTTTGTAAAATGAGTCAAATTGAAGCAGAACACATTGGTGGAGTGTCAGAATGCATAGATAGAAGGCAAATAAGCGTTCCATGGCTTTATTTCGCTTAGTTGCTTACTCTTGAGTAGAACTGCATGCTCACTCCAGAAATAAGCATCTTTGTAAAATGAGTCAAATTGAAGCAGAACACATTGTTGGAGTGTCAGAATGCATAGATAGAAGGCAAATAAGCGTTCCATGGCTTTATTTCGCTTAGTTGCTTACTCTTGAGTAGAACTGCATGTTCACGCCAGAAATAAGCATCTTTGTAAAATGAGCCAAATTGAAGCAGAAAACATTGTTGGAGTGTCAGAATGCATAGATAGAAGGCAAATAAGCGTTCCATGGCTTTATTTCGCTTAGTTGCTTACTCTTGAGTAGAACTGCATGTTCACGCCAGAAATAAGCATCTTTGTAAAATGAGCCAAATTGAAGCAGAAAACATTGTTGGAGTGTCAGAATGCATAGATAGAAGGCAAATAAGCGTTCCATGGCTTTATTTCCCTTAGTTGCTTACTCTTGAGTAGAACTGCATGTTCACTCCAGAAATAAGCATCTTTGTAAAATGAGTCAAATTGAAGCAGAACACATTGGTGGAGTGTCAGAATGCATAGATAGAAGGCAAATAAGCGTTCTATGGCTTTATGTCGCTTAGTTGCTTACTCTTGAGTAGAACTGCATGTTCACGCCAGAAATAAGCATCTTTGTAAAATGAGCCAAATTGCAGCAGAAAACATTGTTGGAGTGTCAGAATGCATAGATAGAAGGCAAATAAGCGTTCCATGGCTTTATTTCGCTTAGTTGCTTACTCTTGAGTAGAACTGCATGTTCACGCCAGAAATAAGCATCTTTGTAAAATGAGCCAAATTGAAGCAGAAAACATTGTTGGAGTGTCAGAATGCATAGATAGAAGGCAAATAAGCGTTCCATGGCTTTATTTCGCTTACTTGCTTACTCTTGAGTAGAACTGCATGTTCACGCCAGAAATAAGCATCTTTGTAAAATGAGTCAAATTGAAGCAGAACACATTGGTGGAGTGTCAGAATGCATAGATAGAAGGCAAATAAGCGTTCCATGGCTTTATTTCGCTTAGTTGCTTACTCGTGAGTAGAACTGCATGTTCACGCCAGAAATAAGCATCTTTGTAAAATGAGCCAAATTGAAGCAGAAAACATTGTTGGAGTGTCAGAATGCATAGATAGAAGGCAAATAAGCGTTCCATGGCTTTATTTCGCTTAGTTGCTTACTCTTGAGTAGAACTGCATGTTCACGCCAGAAATAAGCATCTTTGTAAAATGAGCCAAATTGAAGCAGAAAACATTGTTGGAGTGTCAGAATGCATAGATAGAAGGCAAATAAGCGTTCCATGGCTTTATTTCGCTTACTTGCTTACTCTTGTGTAGAACTGCATGTTCACGCCAGAAATAAGCATCTTTGTAAAATGAGCCAAATTGAAGCAGAAAACATTGTTGGAGTGTCAGAATGCATAGATAGAAGGCAATAAGCGTTCCATGGCTTTATTTCGCTTAGTTGCTTACTCTTGAGTAGAACTGCATGTTCACGCCAGAAATAAGCATCTTTGTAAAATGAGCCAAATTGAAGCAGAAAACATTGTTGGAGTGTCAGAATGCATAGATAGAAGGCAAATAAGCGTTCCATGGCTTTATTTCGCTTACTTGCTTACTCTTGTGTAGAACTGCATGTTCACGCCAGAAATAAGCATCTTTGTAAAATGAGCCAAATTGAAGCAGAAAACATTGTTGGAGTGTCAGAATGCATAGATAGAAGGCAATAAGCGTTCCATGGCTTTATTTCGCTTAGTTGCTTACTCTTGAGTAGAACTGCATGTTCACGCCAGAAATAAGCATCTTTGTAAAATGAGCCAAATTGAAGCAGAAAACATTGTTGGAGTGTCAGAATGCATAGATAGAAGGCAAATAAGCGTTCCATGGCTTTATTTCGCTTAGTTGCTTACTCTTGAGTAGAACTGCATGTTCACGCCAGAAATAAGCATCTTTGTAAAATGAGCCAAATTGAAGCAGAAAACATTGTTGGAGTGTCAGAATGCATAGATAGAAGGCAAATAAGCGTTCCATGGCTTTATTTCGCTTAGTTGCTTACTCTTGAGTAGAACTGCATGTTCACGCCAGAAATAAGCATCTTTGTAAAATGAGCCAAATTGAAGCAGAACACATTCTAGGAGTGTCAGAATGCATAGATAGAAGGCAAATAAGCGTTCCATGGCTTTATTTCCCTTAGTTGCTTACTCTTGAGTAGAACTGCATGTTCACTCCAGAAATAAGCATCTTTGTAAAATGAGTCAAATTGAAGCAGAACACATTGGTGGAGTGTCAGAATGCATAGATAGAAGGCAAATAAGCGTTCTATGGCTTTATTTCGCTTAGTTGCTTACTCTTGAGTAGAACTGCATGTTCACGCCAGAAATAAGCATCTTTGTAAAATGAGCCAAATTGCAGCAGAAAACATTGTTGGAGTGTCAGAATGCATAGATAGAAGGCAAATAAGCGTTCCATGGCTTTATTTCGCTTAGTTGCTTACTCTTGAGTAGAACTGCATGTTCACGCCAGAAATAAGCATCTTTGTAAAATGAGCCAAATTGAAGCAGAAAACATTGTTGGAGTGTCAGAATGCATAGATAGAAGGCAAATAAGCGTTCCATGGCTTTATTTCGCTTACTTGCTTACTCTTGAGTAGAACTGCATGTTCACGCCAGAAATAAGCATCTTTGTAAAATGAGCCAAATTGAAGCAGAAAACATTGTTGGAGTGTCAGAATGCATAGATAGAAGGCAAATAAGCGTTCCATGGCTTTATTTCGCTTAGTTGCTTACTCTTGAGTAGAACTGCATGTTCACGCCAGAAATAAGCATCTTTGTAAAATGAGCCAAATTGAAGCAGAAAACATTGTTGGAGTGTCAGAATGCATAGATAGAAGGCAAATAAGCGTTCCATGGCTTTATTTCGCTTAGTTGCTTACTCTTGAGTAGAACTGCATGTTCACTCCAGAAATAAGCATCTTTGTAAAATGAGTCAAATTGAAGCAGAACACATTGGTGGAGTGTCAGAATGCATAGATAGAAGGCAAATAAGCGTTCCATGGCTTTATTTCGCTTAGTTGCTTACTCTTGAGTAGAACTGCATGCTCACTCCAGAAATAAGCATCTTTGTAAAATGAGTCAAATTGAAGCAGAACACATTGTTGGAGTGTCAGAATGCATAGATAGAAGGCAAATAAGCGTTCCATGGCTTTATTTCGCTTAGTTGCTTACTCTTGAGTAGAACTGCATGTTCACGCCAGAAATAAGCATCTTTGTAAAATGAGCCAAATTGAAGCAGAAAACATTGTTGGAGTGTCAGAATGCATAGATAGAAGGCAATAAGCGTTCCATGGCTTTATTTCGCTTAGTTGCTTACTCTTGAGTAGAACTGCATGTTCACGCCAGAAATAAGCATCTTTGTAAAATGAGCCAAATTGAAGCAGAAAACATTGTTGGAGTGTCAGAATGCATAGATAGAAGGCAAATAAGCGTTCCATGGCTTTATTTCGCTTAGTTGCTTACTCTTGAGTAGAACTGCATGTTCACGCCAGAAATAAGCATCTTTGTAAAATGAGCCAAATTGAAGCAGAACACATTCTAGGAGTGTCAGAATGCATAGATAGAAGGCAAATAAGCGTTCCATGGCTTTATTTCCCTTAGTTGCTTACTCTTGAGTAGAACTGCATGTTCACTCCAGAAATAAGCATCTTTGTAAAATGAGTCAAATTGAAGCAGAACACATTGGTGGAGTGTCAGAATGCATAGATAGAAGGCAAATAAGCGTTCTATGGCTTTATTTCGCTTAGTTGCTTACTCTTGAGTAGAACTGCATGTTCACGCCAGAAATAAGCATCTTTGTAAAATGAGCCAAATTGCAGCAGAAAACATTGTTGGAGTGTCAGAATGCATAGATAGAAGGCAAATAAGCGTTCCATGGCTTTATTTCGCTTAGTTGCTTACTCTTGAGTAGAACTGCATGTTCACGCCAGAAATAAGCATCTTTGTAAAATGAGCCAAATTGAAGCAGAAAACATTGTTGGAGTGTCAGAATGCATAGATAGAAGGCAAATAAGCGTTCCATGGCTTTATTTCGCTTACTTGCTTACTCTTGAGTAGAACTGCATGTTCACGCCAGAAATAAGCATCTTTGTAAAATGAGCCAAATTGAAGCAGAAAACATTGTTGGAGTGTCAGAATGCATAGATAGAAGGCAAATAAGCGTTCCATGGCTTTATTTCGCTTAGTTGCTTACTCTTGAGTAGAACTGCATGTTCACGCCAGAAATAAGCATCTTTGTAAAATGAGCCAAATTGAAGCAGAAAACATTGTTGGAGTGTCAGAATGCATAGATAGAAGGCAAATAAGCGTTCCATGGCTTTATTTCGCTTAGTTGCTTACTCTTGAGTAGAACTGCATGTTCACTCCAGAAATAAGCATCTTTGTAAAATGAGTCAAATTGAAGCAGAACACATTGGTGGAGTGTCAGAATGCATAGATAGAAGGCAAATAAGCGTTCCATGGCTTTATTTCGCTTAGTTGCTTACTCTTGAGTAGAACTGCATGCTCACTCCAGAAATAAGCATCTTTGTAAAATGAGTCAAATTGAAGCAGAACACATTGTTGGAGTGTCAGAATGCATAGATAGAAGGCAAATAAGCGTTCCATGGCTTTATTTCGCTTAGTTGCTTACTCTTGAGTAGAACTGCATGTTCACGCCAGAAATAAGCATCTTTGTAAAATGAGCCAAATTGAAGCAGAAAACATTGTTGGAGTGTCAGAATGCATAGATAGAAGGCAATAAGCGTTCCATGGCTTTATTTCGCTTAGTTGCTTACTCTTGAGTAGAACTGCATGTTCACGCCAGAAATAAGCATCTTTGTAAAATGAGCCAAATTGAAGCAGAAAACATTGTTGGAGTGTCAGAATGCATAGATAGAAGGCAAATAAGCGTTCTATGGCTTTATTTCGCTTAGTTGCTTACTCTTGAGTAGAACTGCATGTTCACGCCAGAAATAAGCATCTTTGTAAAATGAGCCAAATTGCAGCAGAAAACATTGTTGGAGTGTCAGAATGCATAGATAGAAGGCAAATAAGCGTTCCATGGCTTTATTTCGCTTAGTTGCTTACTCTTGAGTAGAACTGCATGTTCACGCCAGAAATAAGCATCTTTGTAAAATGAGCCAAATTGAAGCAGAAAACATTGTTGGAGTGTCAGAATGCATAGATAGAAGGCAAATAAGCGTTCCATGGCTTTATTTCGCTTACTTGCTTACTCTTGAGTAGAACTGCATGTTCACGCCAGAAATAAGCATCTTTGTAAAATGAGTCAAATTGAAGCAGAACACATTGGTGGAGTGTCAGAATGCATAGATAGAAGGCAAATAAGCGTTCCATGGCTTTATTTCGCTTAGTTGCTTACTCTTGAGTAGAACTGCATGTTCACGCCAGAAATAAGCATCTTTGTAAAATGAGTCAAATTGAAGCAGAACACATTGGTGGAGTGTCAGAATGCATAGATAGAAGGCAAAGAAGCGTTCCATGGCTTTATTTCGCTTAGTTGCTTACTCTTGAGTAGAACTGCATGTTCACGCCAGAAATAAGCATCTTTGTAAAATGAGCCAAATTGAAGCAGAAAACATTGTTGGAGTGTCAGAATGCATAGATAGAAGGCAAATAAGCGTTCCATGGCTTTATTTCGCTTAGTTGCTTACTCTTGAGTAGAACTGCATGTTCACTCCAGAAATAAGCATCTTTGTAAAATGAGTCGAATTGAAGCAGAACACATTGGTGGAGTGTCAGAATGCATAGATAGAAGGCAAATAAGCGTTCTATGGCTTTATTTCGCTTAGTTGCTTACTCTTGAGTAGAACTGCATGTTCACGCCAGAAATAAGCATCTTTGTAAAATGAGCCAAATTGAAGCAGAAAACATTGTTGGAGTGTCAGAATGCATAGATAGAAGGCAAATAAGCGTTCCATGGCTTTATTTCGCTTAGTTGCTTACTCTTGAGTAGAACTGCATGTTCACTCCAGAAATAAGCATCTTTGTAAAATGAGTCAAATTGAAGCAGAACACATTGGTGGAGTGTCAGAATGCATAGATAGAAGGCAAATAAGCGTTCTATGGCTTTATTCCGCTTAGTTGCTTACTCTTGAGTAGAACTGCATGTTCACGCCAGAAATAAGCATCTTTGTAAAATGAGCCAAATTGAAGCAGAACACATTGTTGGAGTGTCAGAATGTATAGATAGAAGGCAAATAAGCGTTCCATGGCTTTATTTCGCTTAGTTGCTTACTCTTGAGTAGAACTGCATGTTCACGCCAGAAATAAGCATCTTTGTAAAATGAGCCAAAATGAAGCAGAAAACATTGTTGGAGTGTCAGAATGCATAGATAGAAGGCAAATAAGCGTTCCATGGCTTTATTTCGCTTAGTTGCTTACTCTTGAGTAGAACTGCATATTCACTCAAGAAATGAGCACCTTTGTGAAATGACCCAAATTGAAGCAGAAAACATTGTTGGAGTGTCAGAATGCATAGATAGAAGGCAAATAAGCGTTCCATGGCTTTATTTCGCTTACTTGCTTACTCTTGTGTAGAACTGCATGTTCACTCCAGAAATAAGCATCTTTGTAAAATGAGTCAAATTGAAGCAGAACACATTGGTGGAGTGTCAGAATGCATAGATAGAATGCAAATAAGCGTTCTATGGCTTTATTTCGCTTAGTTGCTTACTCTTGAGTTGAACTGCATGTTCATGCCAGAAATAAGCATCTTTGTAAAATGAGCCAAATTGAAGCAGAAAACATTGTTGGAGTGTCAGAATGCATAGATAGAAGGCAAATAAGCGTTCCATGGCTTTATTTCGCTTAGTTGCTTACTCTTGAGTAGAACTGCATGTTCACGCCAGAAATAAGCATCTTTGTAAAATGAGCCAAATTGAAGCAGAAAACATTGTTGGAGTGTCAGAATGCATAGAAAGAAGGTAAATAAGCGTTCCATGGCTTTATTTCCCTTAGTTGCTTACTCTTGAGTAGAACTGCATGTTCACTCCAGAAATAAGCATCTTTGTAAAATGAGTCAAATTGAAGCAGAACACATTGGTGGAGTGTCAGAATGCATAGATAGAAGGCAAATAAGCGTTCCATGGCTTTATTTCGCTTAGTTGCTTACTCTTGAGTAGAACTGCATGCTCACTCCAGAAATAAGCATCTTTGTAAAATGAGTCAAATTGAAGCAGAACACATTGTTGGAGTGTCAGAATGCATAGATAGAAGGCAAATAAGCGTTCCATGGCTTTATTTCGCTTAGTTGCTTACTCTTGAGTAGAACTGCATGTTCACGCCAGAAATAAGCATCTTTGTAAAATGAGCCAAATTGAAGCAGAAAACATTGTTGGAGTGTCAGAATGCATAGATAGAAGGCAAATAAGCGTTCCATGGCTTTATTTCGCTTAGTTGCTTACTCTTGAGTAGAACTGCATGTTCACGCCAGAAATAAGCATCTTTGTAAAATGAGCCAAATTGAAGCAGAAAACATTGTTGGAGTGTCAGAATGCATAGATAGAAGGCAAATAAGCGTTCCATGGCTTTATTTCCCTTAGTTGCTTACTCTTGAGTAGAACTGCATGTTCACTCCAGAAATAAGCATCTTTGTAAAATGAGTCAAATTGAAGCAGAACACATTGGTGGAGTGTCAGAATGCATAGATAGAAGGCAAATAAGCGTTCCATGGCTTTATTTCGCTTAGTTGCTTACTCTTGAGTAGAACTGCATGTTCACTCCAGAAATAAGCATCTTTGTAAAATGAGTCAAATTGAAGCAGAACACATTGGTGGAGTGTCAGAATGCATAGATAGAAGGCAAATAAGCGTTCTATGGCTTTATTTCGCTTAGTTGCTTATTCTTGAGTAGAACTGCATGTTCACTCCAGAAATAAGCATCTTTGTAAAATGAGCCAAATTGAAGCAGAACACATTGTTGGAGTGTCAGAATATATAGATAGAAGGCAAATAAGCGTTCCATGGCTTTATTTCGCTTAGTTGCTTACTCTTGAGTAGAACTGCATGTTCACGCCAGAAATAAGCATCTTTGTAAAATGAGCCAAATTGAAGCAGAAAACATTGTTGGAGTGTCAGAATGCATAGATCGAAGGCAAATAAGCGTTCCATGGCTTTATTTCGCTTAGTTGCTTACTCTTGAGTAGAACTGCATGTTCACGCCAGAAATAAGCATCTTTGTAAAATGAGCCAAAATGAAGCAGAAAACATTGTTGGAGAGTCAGAATGCATAGATAGAAGGCAAATAAGCGTTCCATGGCTTTATTTCGCTTAGTTGCTTACTCTTGAGTAGAACTGCATATTCACTCAAGAAATGAGCACCTTTGTGAAATGACCCAAATTGAAGCAGAAAACATTGTTGGAGTGTCAGAATGCATAGATAGAAGGCAAATAAGCGTTCCATGGCTTTATTTCGCTTACTTGCTTACTCTTGTGTAGAACTGCATGTTCACTCCAGAAATAAGCATCTTTGTAAAATGAGTCAAATTGAAGCAGAACACATTGGTGGAGTGTCAGAATGCATAGATAGAATGCAAATAAGCGTTCTATGGCTTTATTTCGCTTAGTTGCTTACTCTTGAGTTGAACTGCATGTTCAGGCCAGAAATAAGCATCTTTGTAAAATGAGCCAAATTGAAGCAGAAAACATTGTTGGAGTGTCAGAATGCATAGATAGAAGGCAAATAAGCGTTCCATGGCTTTATTTCGCTTAGTTGCTTACTCTTGAGTAGAACTGCATGTTCACGCCAGAAATAAGCATCTTTGTAAAATGAGCCAAATTGAAGCAGAAAACATTGTTGGAGTGTCAGAATGCATAGAAAGAAGGCAAATAAGCGTTCCATGGCTTTATTTCGCTTAGTTGCTTACTCTTGAGTAGAACTGCATGCTCACTCCAGAAATAAGCATCTTTGTAAAATGAGTCAAATTGAAGCAGAAAACATTGTTGGAGTGTCAGAATGCATAGATAGAAGGCAAATAAGCGTTCCATGGCTTTATTTCCCTTAGTTGCTTACTCTTGAGTAGAACTGCATGTTCACTCCAGAAATAAGCATCTTTGTAAAATGAGTCAAATTGAAGCAGAACACATTGGTGGAGTGTCAGAATGCATAGATAGAAGGCAAATAAGCGTTCCATGGCTTTATTTCGCTTAGTTGCTTACTCTTGAGTAGAACTGCATGTTCACTCCAGAAATAAGCATCTTTGTAAAATGAGTCAAATTGAAGCAGAACACATTGGTGGAGTGTCAGAATGCATAGATAGAAGGCAAATAAGCGTTCTATGGCTTTATTTCGCTTAGTTGCTTATTCTTGAGTAGAACTGCATGTTCACTCCAGAAATAAGCATCTTTGTAAAATGAGCCAAATTGAAGCAGAACACATTGTTGGAGTGTCAGAATATATAGATAGAAGGCAAATAAGCGTTCCATGGCTTTATTTCGCTTAGTTGCTTACTCTTGAGTAGAACTGCATGTTCACGCCAGAAATAAGCATCTTTGTAAAATGAGCCAAATTGAAGCAGAAAACATTGTTGGAGTGTCAGAATGCATAGATCGAAGGCAAATAAGCGTTCCATGGCTTTATTTCGCTTAGTTGCTTACTCTTGAGTAGAACTGCATGTTCACGCCAGAAATAAGCATCTTTGTAAAATGAGCCAAAATGAAGCAGAAAACATTGTTGGAGAGTCAGAATGCATAGATAGAAGGCAAATAAGCGTTCCATGGCTTTATTTCGCTTAGTTGCTTACTCTTGAGTAGAACTGCATATTCACTCAAGAAATGAGCACCTTTGTGAAATGACCCAAATTGAAGCAGAAAACATTGTTGGAGTGTCAGAATGCATAGATAGAAGGCAAATAAGCGTTCCATGGCTTTATTTCGCTTACTTGCTTACTCTTGTGTAGAACTGCATGTTCACTCCAGAAATAAGCATCTTTGTAAAATGAGTCAAATTGAAGCAGAACACATTGTTGGAGTGTCAGAATGCATAGATAGAATGCAAATAAGCGTTCTATGGCTTTATTTCGCTTAGTTGCTTACTCTTGAGTTGAACTGCATGTTCAGGCCAGAAATAAGCATCTTTGTAAAATGAGCCAAATTGAAGCAGAAAACATTGTTGGAGTGTCAGAATGCATAGATAGAAGGCAAATAAGCGTTCCATGGCTTTATTTCGCTTAGTTGCTTACTCTTGAGTAGAACTGCATGTTCACGCCAGAAATAAGCATCTTTGTAAAATGAGCCAAATTGAAGCAGAAAACATTGTTGGAGTGTCAGAATGCATAGAAAGAAGGCAAATAAGCGTTCCATGGCTTTATTTCGCTTAGTTGCTTACTCTTGAGTAGAACTGCATGCTCACTCCAGAAATAAGCATCTTTGTAAAATGAGTCAAATTGAAGCAGAACACATTGTTGGAGTGTCAGAATGCATAGATAGAAGGCAAATAAGCGTTCCATGGCTTTATTTCGCTTAGTTGCTTACTCTTGAGTAGAACTGCATGTTCACGCCAGAAATAAGCATCTTTGTAAAATGAGCCAAATTGAAGCAGAAAACATTGTTGGAGTGTCAGAATGCATAGATAGAAGGCAAATAAGCGTTCCATGGCTTTATTTCGCTTAGTTGCTTACTCTTGAGTAGAACTGCATGTTCACGCCAGAAATAAGCATCTTTGTAAAATGAGCCAAATTGAAGCAGAAAACATTGTTGGAGTGTCAGAATGCATAGATAGAAGGTAAATAAGCGTTCCATGGCTTTATTTCCCTTAGTTGCTTACTCTTGAGTAGAACTGCATGTTCACTCCAGAAATAAGCATCTTTGTAAAATGAGTCAAATTGAAGCAGAACACATTGGTGGAGTGTCAGAATGCATAGATAGAAGGCAAATAAGCGTTCCATGGCTTTATTTCGCTTAGTTGCTTACTCTTGAGTAGAACTGCATGCTCACTCCAGAAATAAGCATCTTTGTAAAATGAGTCAAATTGAAGCAGAACACATTGTTGGAGTGTCAGAATGCATAGATAGAAGGCAAATAAGCGTTCCATGGCTTTATTTCGCTTAGTTGCTTACTCTTGAGTAGAACTGCATGTTCACGACAGAAATAAGCATCTTTGTAAAATGAGCCAAATTGAAGCAGAAAACATTGTTGGAGTGTCAGAATGCATAGATAGAAGGCAAATAAGCGTTCCATGGCTTTATTTCGCTTAGTTGCTTACTCTTGAGTAGAACTGCATGTTCACGCCAGAAATAAGCATCTTTGTAAAATGAGCCAAATTGAAGCAGAAAACATTGTTGGAGTGTCAGAATGCATAGATAGAAGGCAAATAAGCGTTCCATGGCTTTATTTCCCTTAGTTGCTTACTCTTGAGTAGAACTGCATGTTCACTCCAGAAATAAGCATCTTTGTAAAATGAGTCAAATTGAAGCAGAACACATTGGTGGAGTGTCAGAATGCATAGATAGAAGGCAAATAAGCGTTCTATGGCTTTATGTCGCTTAGTTGCTTACTCTTGAGTAGAACTGCATGTTCACGCCAGAAATAAGCATCTTTGTAAAATGAGCCAAATTGCAGCAGAAAACATTGTTGGAGTGTCAGAATGCATAGATAGAAGGCAAATAAGCGTTCCATGGCTTTATTTCGCTTAGTTGCTTACTCTTGAGTAGAACTGCATGTTCACGCCAGAAATAAGCATCTTTGTAAAATGAGCCAAATTGAAGCAGAAAACATTGTTGGAGTGTCAGAATGCATAGATAGAAGGCAAATAAGCATTCCATGGCTTTATTTCGCTTACTTGCTTACTCTTGAGTAGAACTGCATGTTCACGCCAGAAATAAGCATCTTTGTAAAATGAGTCAAATTGAAGCAGAACACATTGGTGGAGTGTCAGAATGCATAGATAGAAGGCAAATAAGCGTTCCATGGCTTTATTTCGCTTAGTTGCTTACTCGTGAGTAGAACTGCATGTTCACGCCAGAAATAAGCATCTTTGTAAAATGAGTCAAATTGAAGCAGAACACATTGGTGGAGTGTCAGAATGCATAGATAGAAGGCAAATAAGCGTTCCATGGCTTTATTTCGCTTAGTTGCTTACTCTTGAGTAGAACTGCATGTTCACTCCAGAAATAAGCATCTTTGTAAAATGAGTCAAATTGAAGCAGAACACATTGGTGGAGTGTCAGAATGCATAGATAGAAGGCAAATAAGCGTTCCATGGCTTTATTTCGCTTAGTTGCTTACTCTTGAGTAGAACTGCATGTTCACGCCAGAAATAAGCATCTTTGTAAAATGAGCCAAATTGAAGCAGAAAACATTGTTGGAGTGTCAGAATGCATAGATAGAAGGCAAATAAGCGTTCCATGGCTTTATTTCGCTTAGTTCCTTACTCTTGAGTAGAACTGCATGTTCACGCCAGAAATAAGCATCTTTGTAAAATGAGCCAAATTGAAGCAGAAAACATTGTTGGAGTGTCAGAATGCATAGATAGAAGGCAAATAAGCGTTCCATGGCTTTATTTCGCTTAGTTGCTTACTCTTGAGTAGAACTGCATGTTCACTCCAGAAATAAGCATCTTTGTAAAATGAGTCAAATTGAAGCAGAACACATTGGTGGAGTGTCAGAATGCATAGATAGAAGGCAAATAAGCGTTCCATGGCTTTATTTCGCTTAGTTGCTTACTCTTGAGTAGAACTGCATGCTCACTCCAGAAATAAGCATCTTTGTAAAATGAGTCAAATTGAAGCAGAACACATTGTTGGAGTGTCAGAATGCATAGATAGAAGGCAAATAAGCGTTCCATGGCTTTATTTCGCTTAGTTGCTTACTCTTGAGTAGAACTGCATGTTCACGCCAGAAATAAGCATCTTTGTAAAATGAGCCAAATTGAAGCAGAAAACATTGTTGGAGTGTCAGAATGCATAGATAGAAGGCAAATAAGCGTTCCATGGCTTTATTTCGCTTAGTTGCTTACTCTTGAGTAGAACTGCATGTTCACGCCAAAAATAAGCATCTTTGTAAAATGAGCCAAATTGAAGCAGAAAACATTGTTGGAGTGTCAGAATGCATAGATAGAAGGCAAATAAGCGTTCCGTGGCTTTATTTCCCTTAGTTGCTTACTCTTGAGTAGAACTGCATGTTCACGCCAGAAATAAGCATCTTTGTAAAATGAGCCAAATTGCAGCAGAAAACATTGTTGGAGTGTCAGAATGCATAGATAGAAGGCAAATAAGCGTTCCATGGCTTTATTTCGCTTAGTTGCTTACTCTTGAGTAGAACTGCATGTTCACTCCAGAAATAAGCATCTTTGTAAAATGAGTCAAATTGAAGCAGAACACATTGGTGGAGTGTCAGAATGCATAGATAGAAGGCAAATAAGCGTTCCATGGCTTTATTTCGCTTAGTTGCTTACTCTTGAGTAGAACTGCATGCTCACTCCAGAAATAAGCATCTTTGTAAAATGAGTCAAATTGAAGCAGAACACATTGTTGGAGTGTCAGAATGCATAGATAGAAGGCAAATAAGCGTTCCATGGCTTTATTTCGCTTAGTTGCTTACTCTTGAGTAGAACTGCATGTTCACGCCAGAAATAAGCATCTTTGTAAAATGAGCCAAATTGAAGCAGAAAACATTGTTGGAGTGTCAGAATGCATAGATAGAAGGCAAATAAGCGTTCCATGGCTTTATTTCGCTTAGTTGCTTACTCTTGAGTAGAACTGCATGTTCACGCCAGAAATAAGCATCTTTGTAAAATGAGCCAAATTGAAGCAGAAAACATTGTTGGAGTGTCAGAATGCATAGATAGAAGGCAAATAAGCGTTCCATGGCTTTATTTCCCTTAGTTGCTTACTCTTGAGTAGAACTGCATGTTCACGCCAGAAATAAGCATCTTTGTAAAATGAGCCAAATTGCAGCAGAAAACATTGTTGGAGTGTCAGAATGCATAGATAGAAGGCAAATAAGCGTTCCATGGCTTTATTTCGCTTAGTTGCTTACTCTTGAGTAGAACTGCATGTTCACGCCAGAAATAAGCATCTTTGTAAAATGAGCCAAATTGAAGCAGAAAACATTGTTGGAGTGTCAGAATGCATAGATAGAAGGCAAATAAGCGTTCCATGGCTTTATTTCGCTTACTTGCTTACTCTTGAGTAGAACTGCATGTTCACGCCAGAAATAAGCATCTTTGTAAAATGAGTCAAATTGAAGCAGAACACATTGGTGGAGTGTCAGAATGCATAGATAGAAGGCAAATAAGCGTTCCATGGCTTTATTTCGCTTAGTTGCTTACTCTTGAGTAGAACTGCATGTTCACGCCAGAAATAAGCATCTTTGTAAAATGAGTCAAATTGAAGCAGAACACATTGGTGGAGTGTCAGAATGCATAGATAGAAGGCAAATAAGCGTTCCATGGCTTTATTTCGCTTAGTTGCTTACTCTTGAGTAGAACTGCATGTTCACTCCAGAAATAAGCATCTTTGTAAAATGAGTCAAATTGAAGCAGAACACATTGGTGGAGTGTCAGAATGCATAGATAGAAGGCAAATAAGCGTTCTATGGCTTTATTTCGCTTAGTTGCTTACTCTTGAGTAGAACTGCATGTTCACTCCAGAAATAAGCATCTTTGTAAAATGAGCCAAATTGAAGCAGAACACATTGGTGGAGTGTCAGAATGCATAGATAGAAGGCAAATAAGCGTTCTATGGCTTTATTCCGCTTAGTTGCTTACTCTTGAGTAGAACTGCATGTTCACGCCAGAAATAAGCATCTTTGTAAAATGAGCCAAATTGAAGCAGAAAACATTGTTGGAGTGTCAGAATGCATAGATAGAAGGCAAATAAGCGTTCTATGGCTTTATTTCGCTTAGTTGCTTACTCTTGAGTAGAACTGCATGTTCACGCCAGAAATAAGCATCTTTGTAAAATGAGCCAAATTGAAGCAGAAAACATTGTTGGAGTGTCAGAATGCATAGATAGAAGGCAAATAAGCGTTCCATGGCTTTATTTCGCTTAGTTCCTTACTCTTGAGTAGAACTGCATGTTCACGCCAGAAATAAGCATCTTTGTAAAATGAGTCAAATTGAAGCAGAACACATTGGTGGAGTGTCAGAATGCATAGATAGAAGGCAAATAAGCGTTCCATGGCTTTATTTCGCTTAGTTGCTTACTCTTGAGTAGAACTGCATGCTCACTCCAGAAATAAGCATCTTTGTAAAATGAGTCAAATTGAAGCAGAACACATTGTTGGAGTGTCAGAATGCATAGATAGAAGGCAAATAAGCGTTCCATGGCTTTATTTCGCTTAGTTGCTTACTCTTGAGTAGAACTGCATGTTCACGCCAGAAATAAGCATCTTTGTAAAATGAGCCAAATTGAAGCAGAAAACATTGTTGGAGTGTCAGAATGCATAGATAGAAGGCAAATAAGCGTTCCATGGCTTTATTTCGCTTAGTTGCTTACTCTTGAGTAGAACTGCATGTTCACGCCAGAAATAAGCATCTTTGTAAAATGAGCCAAATTGAAGCAGAAAACATTGTTGGAGTGTCAGAATGCATAGATAGAAGGCAAATAAGCGTTCCATGGCTTTATTTCCCTTAGTTGCTTACTCTTGAGTAGAACTGCATGTTCACGCCAGAAATAAGCATCTTTGTAAAATGAGCCAAATTGCAGCAGAAAACATTGTTGGAGTGTCAGAATGCATAGATAGAAGGCAAATAAGCGTTCCATGGCTTTATTTCGCTTAGTTGCTTACTCTTGAGTAGAACTGCATGTTCACTCCAGAAATAAGCATCTTTGTAAAATGAGTCAAATTGAAGCAGAACACATTGGTGGAGTGTCAGAATGCATAGATAGAAGGCAAATAAGCGTTCCATGGCTTTATTTCGCTTAGTTGCTTACTCTTGAGTAGAACTGCATGTTCACGCCAGAAATAAGCATCTTTGTAAAATGAGCCAAATTGAAGCAGAAAACATTGTTGGAGTGTCAGAATGCATAGATAGAAGGCAAATAAGCGTTCCATGGCTTTATTTCGCTTAGTTGCTTACTCTTGAGTAGAACTGCATGTTCACTCCAGAAATAAGCATCTTTGTAAAATGAGTCAAATTGAAGCAGAACACATTGGTGGAGTGTCAGAATGCATAGATAGAAGGCAAATAAGCGTTCCATGGCTTTATTTCGCTTAGTTGCTTACTCTTGAGTAGAACTGCATGCTCACTCCAGAAATAAGCATCTTTGTAAAATGAGTCAAATTGAAGCAGAAAACATTGTTGGAGTGTCAGAATGCATAGATAGAAGGCAAATAAGCGTTCCATGGCTTTATTTCCCTTAGTTGCTTACTCTTGAGTAGAACTGCATGTTCACGCCAGAAATAAGCATCTTTGTAAAATGAGCCAAATTGCAGCAGAAAACATTGTTGGAGTGTCAGAATGCATAGATAGAAGGCAAATAAGCGTTCCATGGCTTTATTTCGCTTAGTTGCTTACTCTTGAGTAGAACTGCATGTTCACTCCAGAAATAAGCATCTTTGTAAAATGAGTCAAATTGAAGCAGAACACATTGGTGGAGTGTCAGAATGCATAGATAGAAGGCAAATAAGCGTTCCATGGCTTTATTTCGCTTAGTTGCTTACTCTTGAGTAGAACTGCATGTTCACGCCAGAAATAAGCATCTTTGTAAAATGAGCCAAATTGAAGCAGAAAACATTGTTGGAGTGTCAGAATGCATAGATAGAAGGCAAATAAGCGTTCCATGGCTTTATTTCGCTTAGTTCCTTACTCTTGAGTAGAACTGCATGTTCACGCCAGAAATAAGCATCTTTGTAAAATGAGCCAAATTGAAGCAGAAAACATTGTTGGAGTGTCAGAATGCATAGATAGAAGGCAAATAAGCATTCCATGGCTTTATTTCGCTTACTTGCTTACTCTTGAGTAGAACTGCATGTTCACGCCAGAAATAAGCATCTTTGTAAAATGAGTCAAATTGAAGCAGAACACATTGGTGGAGTGTCAGAATGCATAGATAGAAGGCAAATAAGCGTTCCATGGCTTTATTTCGCTTAGTTGCTTACTCGTGAGTAGAACTGCATGTTCACGCCAGAAATAAGCATCTTTGTAAAATGAGTCAAATTGAAGCAGAACACATTGGTGGAGTGTCAGAATGCATAGATAGAAGGCAAATAAGCGTTCTATGGCTTTATTTCGCTTAGTTGCTTATTCTTGAGTAGAACTGCATGTTCACTCCAGAAATAAGCATCTTTGTAAAATGAGCCAAATTGAAGCAGAACACATTGTTGGAGTGTCAGAATATATAGATAGAAGGCAAATAAGCGTTCCATGGCTTTATTTCGCTTAGTTGCTTACTCTTGAGTAGAACTGCATGTTCACGCCAGAAATAAGCATCTTTGTAAAATGAGCCAAATTGAAGCAGAAAACATTGTTGGAGTGTCAGAATGCATAGATCGAAGGCAAATAAGCGTTCCATGGCTTTATTTCGCTTAGTTGCTTACTCTTGAGTAGAACTGCATGTTCACGCCAGAAATAAGCATCTTTGTAAAATGAGCCAAAATGAAGCAGAAAACATTGTTGGAGAGTCAGAATGCATAGATAGAAGGCAAATAAGCGTTCCATGGCTTTATTTCGCTTAGTTGCTTACTCTTGAGTAGAACTGCATATTCACTCAAGAAATGAGCACCTTTGTGAAATGACCCAAATTGAAGCAGAAAACATTGTTGGAGTGTCAGAATGCATAGATAGAAGGCAAATAAGCGTTCCATGGCTTTATTTCGCTTACTTGCTTACTCTTGTGTAGAACTGCATGTTCACTCCAGAAATAAGCATCTTTGTAAAATGAGTCAAATTGAAGCAGAACACATTGGTGGAGTGTCAGAATGCATAGATAGAATGCAAATAAGCGTTCTATGGCTTTATTTCGCTTAGTTGCTTACTCTTGAGTTGAACTGCATGTTCAGGCCAGAAATAAGCATCTTTGTAAAATGAGCCAAATTGAAGCAGAAAACATTGTTGGAGTGTCAGAATGCATAGATAGAAGGCAAATAAGCGTTCCATGGCTTTATTTCGCTTAGTTGCTTACTCTTGAGTAGAACTGCATGTTCACGCCAGAAATAAGCATCTTTGTAAAATGAGCCAAATTGAAGCAGAAAACATTGTTGGAGTGTCAGAATGCATAGAAAGAAGGCAAATAAGCGTTCCATGGCTTTATTTCGCTTAGTTGCTTACTCTTGAGTAGAACTGCATGCTCACTCCAGAAATAAGCATCTTTGTAAAATGAGTCAAATTGAAGCAGAAAACATTGTTGGAGTGTCAGAATGCATAGATAGAAGGCAAATAAGCGTTCCATGGCTTTATTTCCCTTAGTTGCTTACTCTTGAGTAGAACTGCATGTTCACTCCAGAAATAAGCATCTTTGTAAAATGAGTCAAATTGAAGCAGAACACATTGGTGGAGTGTCAGAATGCATAGATAGAAGGCAAATAAGCGTTCCATGGCTTTATTTCGCTTAGTTGCTTACTCTTGAGTAGAACTGCATGTTCACTCCAGAAATAAGCATCTTTGTAAAATGAGTCAAATTGAAGCAGAACACATTGGTGGAGTGTCAGAATGCATAGATAGAAGGCAAATAAGCGTTCTATGGCTTTATTTCGCTTAGTTGCTTATTCTTGAGTAGAACTGCATGTTCACTCCAGAAATAAGCATCTTTGTAAAATGAGCCAAATTGAAGCAGAACACATTGTTGGAGTGTCAGAATATATAGATAGAAGGCAAATAAGCGTTCCATGGCTTTATTTCGCTTAGTTGCTTACTCTTGAGTAGAACTGCATGTTCACGCCAGAAATAAGCATCTTTGTAAAATGAGCCAAATTGAAGCAGAAAACATTGTTGGAGTGTCAGAATGCATAGATCGAAGGCAAATAAGCGTTCCATGGCTTTATTTCGCTTAGTTGCTTACTCTTGAGTAGAACTGCATGTTCACGCCAGAAATAAGCATCTTTGTAAAATGAGCCAAAATGAAGCAGAAAACATTGTTGGAGAGTCAGAATGCATAGATAGAAGGCAAATAAGCGTTCCATGGCTTTATTTCGCTTAGTTGCTTACTCTTGAGTAGAACTGCATATTCACTCAAGAAATGAGCACCTTTGTGAAATGACCCAAATTGAAGCAGAAAACATTGTTGGAGTGTCAGAATGCATAGATAGAAGGCAAATAAGCGTTCCATGGCTTTATTTCGCTTACTTGCTTACTCTTGTGTAGAACTGCATGTTCACTCCAGAAATAAGCATCTTTGTAAAATGAGTCAAATTGAAGCAGAACACATTGTTGGAGTGTCAGAATGCATAGATAGAATGCAAATAAGCGTTCTATGGCTTTATTTCGCTTAGTTGCTTACTCTTGAGTTGAACTGCATGTTCAGGCCAGAAATAAGCATCTTTGTAAAATGAGCCAAATTGAAGCAGAAAACATTGTTGGAGTGTCAGAATGCATAGATAGAAGGCAAATAAGCGTTCCATGGCTTTATTTCGCTTAGTTGCTTACTCTTGAGTAGAACTGCATGTTCACGCCAGAAATAAGCATCTTTGTAAAATGAGCCAAATTGAAGCAGAAAACATTGTTGGAGTGTCAGAATGCATAGAAAGAAGGCAAATAAGCGTTCCATGGCTTTATTTCGCTTAGTTGCTTACTCTTGAGTAGAACTGCATGCTCACTCCAGAAATAAGCATCTTTGTAAAATGAGTCAAATTGAAGCAGAACACATTGTTGGAGTGTCAGAATGCATAGATAGAAGGCAAATAAGCGTTCCATGGCTTTATTTCGCTTAGTTGCTTACTCTTGAGTAGAACTGCATGTTCACGCCAGAAATAAGCATCTTTGTAAAATGAGCCAAATTGAAGCAGAAAACATTGTTGGAGTGTCAGAATGCATAGATAGAAGGCAAATAAGCGTTCCATGGCTTTATTTCGCTTAGTTGCTTACTCTTGAGTAGAACTGCATGTTCACGCCAGAAATAAGCATCTTTGTAAAATGAGCCAAATTGAAGCAGAAAACATTGTTGGAGTGTCAGAATGCATAGATAGAAGGTAAATAAGCGTTCCATGGCTTTATTTCCCTTAGTTGCTTACTCTTGAGTAGAACTGCATGTTCACTCCAGAAATAAGCATCTTTGTAAAATGAGTCAAATTGAAGCAGAACACATTGGTGGAGTGTCAGAATGCATAGATAGAAGGCAAATAAGCGTTCCATGGCTTTATTTCGCTTAGTTGCTTACTCTTGAGTAGAACTGCATGCTCACTCCAGAAATAAGCATCTTTGTAAAATGAGTCAAATTGAAGCAGAACACATTGTTGGAGTGTCAGAATGCATAGATAGAAGGCAAATAAGCGTTCCATGGCTTTATTTCGCTTAGTTGCTTACTCTTGAGTAGAACTGCATGTTCACGACAGAAATAAGCATCTTTGTAAAATGAGCCAAATTGAAGCAGAAAACATTGTTGGAGTGTCAGAATGCATAGATAGAAGGCAAATAAGCGTTCCATGGCTTTATTTCGCTTAGTTGCTTACTCTTGAGTAGAACTGCATGTTCACGCCAGAAATAAGCATCTTTGTAAAATGAGCCAAATTGAAGCAGAAAACATTGTTGGAGTGTCAGAATGCATAGATAGAAGGCAAATAAGCGTTCCATGGCTTTATTTCCCTTAGTTGCTTACTCTTGAGTAGAACTGCATGTTCACTCCAGAAATAAGCATCTTTGTAAAATGAGTCAAATTGAAGCAGAACACATTGGTGGAGTGTCAGAATGCATAGATAGAAGGCAAATAAGCGTTCTATGGCTTTATGTCGCTTAGTTGCTTACTCTTGAGTAGAACTGCATGTTCACGCCAGAAATAAGCATCTTTGTAAAATGAGCCAAATTGCAGCAGAAAACATTGTTGGAGTGTCAGAATGCATAGATAGAAGGCAAATAAGCGTTCCATGGCTTTATTTCGCTTAGTTGCTTACTCTTGAGTAGAACTGCATGTTCACGCCAGAAATAAGCATCTTTGTAAAATGAGCCAAATTGAAGCAGAAAACATTGTTGGAGTGTCAGAATGCATAGATAGAAGGCAAATAAGCATTCCATGGCTTTATTTCGCTTACTTGCTTACTCTTGAGTAGAACTGCATGTTCACGCCAGAAATAAGCATCTTTGTAAAATGAGTCAAATTGAAGCAGAACACATTGGTGGAGTGTCAGAATGCATAGATAGAAGGCAAATAAGCGTTCCATGGCTTTATTTCGCTTAGTTGCTTACTCGTGAGTAGAACTGCATGTTCACGCCAGAAATAAGCATCTTTGTAAAATGAGTCAAATTGAAGCAGAACACATTGGTGGAGTGTCAGAATGCATAGATAGAAGGCAAATAAGCGTTCCATGGCTTTATTTCGCTTAGTTGCTTACTCTTGAGTAGAACTGCATGTTCACTCCAGAAATAAGCATCTTTGTAAAATGAGTCAAATTGAAGCAGAACACATTGGTGGAGTGTCAGAATGCATAGATAGAAGGCAAATAAGCGTTCCATGGCTTTATTTCGCTTAGTTGCTTACTCTTGAGTAGAACTGCATGTTCACGCCAGAAATAAGCATCTTTGTAAAATGAGCCAAATTGAAGCAGAAAACATTGTTGGAGTGTCAGAATGCATAGATAGAAGGCAAATAAGCGTTCCATGGCTTTATTTCGCTTAGTTCCTTACTCTTGAGTAGAACTGCATGTTCACGCCAGAAATAAGCATCTTTGTAAAATGAGCCAAATTGAAGCAGAAAACATTGTTGGAGTGTCAGAATGCATAGATAGAAGGCAAATAAGCGTTCCATGGCTTTATTTCGCTTAGTTGCTTACTCTTGAGTAGAACTGCATGTTCACTCCAGAAATAAGCATCTTTGTAAAATGAGTCAAATTGAAGCAGAACACATTGGTGGAGTGTCAGAATGCATAGATAGAAGGCAAATAAGCGTTCCATGGCTTTATTTCGCTTAGTTGCTTACTCTTGAGTAGAACTGCATGCTCACTCCAGAAATAAGCATCTTTGTAAAATGAGTCAAATTGAAGCAGAACACATTGTTGGAGTGTCAGAATGCATAGATAGAAGGCAAATAAGCGTTCCATGGCTTTATTTCGCTTAGTTGCTTACTCTTGAGTAGAACTGCATGTTCACGCCAGAAATAAGCATCTTTGTAAAATGAGCCAAATTGAAGCAGAAAACATTGTTGGAGTGTCAGAATGCATAGATAGAAGGCAAATAAGCGTTCCATGGCTTTATTTCGCTTAGTTGCTTACTCTTGAGTAGAACTGCATGTTCACGCCAAAAATAAGCATCTTTGTAAAATGAGCCAAATTGAAGCAGAAAACATTGTTGGAGTGTCAGAATGCATAGATAGAAGGCAAATAAGCGTTCCGTGGCTTTATTTCCCTTAGTTGCTTACTCTTGAGTAGAACTGCATGTTCACGCCAGAAATAAGCATCTTTGTAAAATGAGCCAAATTGCAGCAGAAAACATTGTTGGAGTGTCAGAATGCATAGATAGAAGGCAAATAAGCGTTCCATGGCTTTATTTCGCTTAGTTGCTTACTCTTGAGTAGAACTGCATGTTCACTCCAGAAATAAGCATCTTTGTAAAATGAGTCAAATTGAAGCAGAACACATTGGTGGAGTGTCAGAATGCATAGATAGAAGGCAAATAAGCGTTCCATGGCTTTATTTCGCTTAGTTGCTTACTCTTGAGTAGAACTGCATGCTCACTCCAGAAATAAGCATCTTTGTAAAATGAGTCAAATTGAAGCAGAACACATTGTTGGAGTGTCAGAATGCATAGATAGAAGGCAAATAAGCGTTCCATGGCTTTATTTCGCTTAGTTGCTTACTCTTGAGTAGAACTGCATGTTCACGCCAGAAATAAGCATCTTTGTAAAATGAGCCAAATTGAAGCAGAAAACATTGTTGGAGTGTCAGAATGCATAGATAGAAGGCAAATAAGCGTTCCATGGCTTTATTTCGCTTAGTTGCTTACTCTTGAGTAGAACTGCATGTTCACGCCAGAAATAAGCATCTTTGTAAAATGAGCCAAATTGAAGCAGAAAACATTGTTGGAGTGTCAGAATGCATAGATAGAAGGCAAATAAGCGTTCCATGGCTTTATTTCCCTTAGTTGCTTACTCTTGAGTAGAACTGCATGTTCACGCCAGAAATAAGCATCTTTGTAAAATGAGCCAAATTGCAGCAGAAAACATTGTTGGAGTGTCAGAATGCATAGATAGAAGGCAAATAAGCGTTCCATGGCTTTATTTCGCTTAGTTGCTTACTCTTGAGTAGAACTGCATGTTCACGCCAGAAATAAGCATCTTTGTAAAATGAGCCAAATTGAAGCAGAAAACATTGTTGGAGTGTCAGAATGCATAGATAGAAGGCAAATAAGCGTTCCATGGCTTTATTTCGCTTACTTGCTTACTCTTGAGTAGAACTGCATGTTCACGCCAGAAATAAGCATCTTTGTAAAATGAGTCAAATTGAAGCAGAACACATTGGTGGAGTGTCAGAATGCATAGATAGAAGGCAAATAAGCGTTCCATGGCTTTATTTCGCTTAGTTGCTTACTCTTGAGTAGAACTGCATGTTCACGCCAGAAATAAGCATCTTTGTAAAATGAGTCAAATTGAAGCAGAACACATTGGTGGAGTGTCAGAATGCATAGATAGAAGGCAAATAAGCGTTCCATGGCTTTATTTCGCTTAGTTGCTTACTCTTGAGTAGAACTGCATGTTCACTCCAGAAATAAGCATCTTTGTAAAATGAGTCAAATTGAAGCAGAACACATTGGTGGAGTGTCAGAATGCATAGATAGAAGGCAAATAAGCGTTCTATGGCTTTATTTCGCTTAGTTGCTTACTCTTGAGTAGAACTGCATGTTCACTCCAGAAATAAGCATCTTTGTAAAATGAGCCAAATTGAAGCAGAACACATTGGTGGAGTGTCAGAATGCATAGATAGAAGGCAAATAAGCGTTCTATGGCTTTATTCCGCTTAGTTGCTTACTCTTGAGTAGAACTGCATGTTCACGCCAGAAATAAGCATCTTTGTAAAATGAGCCAAATTGAAGCAGAAAACATTGTTGGAGTGTCAGAATGCATAGATAGAAGGCAAATAAGCGTTCCATGGCTTTATTTCGCTTAGTTGCTTACTCTTGAGTAGAACTGCATGTTCACGCCAGAAATAAGCATCTTTGTAAAATGAGCCAAATTGAAGCAGAAAACATTGTTGGAGTGTCAGAATGCATAGATAGAAGGCAAATAAGCGTTCTATGGCTTTATTTCGCTTAGTTGCTTACTCTTGAGTAGAACTGCATGTTCACGCCAGAAATAAGCATCTTTGTAAAATGAGCCAAATTGAAGCAGAAAACATTGTTGGAGTGTCAGAATGCATAGATAGAAGGCAAATAAGCGTTCCATGGCTTTATTTCGCTTAGTTCCTTACTCTTGAGTAGAACTGCATGTTCACGCCAGAAATAAGCATCTTTGTAAAATGAGTCAAATTGAAGCAGAACACATTGGTGGAGTGTCAGAATGCATAGATAGAAGGCAAATAAGCGTTCCATGGCTTTATTTCGCTTAGTTGCTTACTCTTGAGTAGAACTGCATGCTCACTCCAGAAATAAGCATCTTTGTAAAATGAGTCAAATTGAAGCAGAACACATTGTTGGAGTGTCAGAATGCATAGATAGAAGGCAAATAAGCGTTCCATGGCTTTATTTCGCTTAGTTGCTTACTCTTGAGTAGAACTGCATGTTCACGCCAGAAATAAGCATCTTTGTAAAATGAGCCAAATTGAAGCAGAAAACATTGTTGGAGTGTCAGAATGCATAGATAGAAGGCAAATAAGCGTTCCATGGCTTTATTTCGCTTAGTTGCTTACTCTTGAGTAGAACTGCATGTTCACGCCAGAAATAAGCATCTTTGTAAAATGAGCCAAATTGAAGCAGAAAACATTGTTGGAGTGTCAGAATGCATAGATAGAAGGCAAATAAGCGTTCCATGGCTTTATTTCCCTTAGTTGCTTACTCTTGAGTAGAACTGCATGTTCACGCCAGAAATAAGCATCTTTGTAAAATGAGCCAAATTGCAGCAGAAAACATTGTTGGAGTGTCAGAATGCATAGATAGAAGGCAAATAAGCGTTCCATGGCTTTATTTCGCTTAGTTGCTTACTCTTGAGTAGAACTGCATGTTCACTCCAGAAATAAGCATCTTTGTAAAATGAGTCAAATTGAAGCAGAACACATTGGTGGAGTGTCAGAATGCATAGATAGAAGGCAAATAAGCGTTCCATGGCTTTATTTCGCTTAGTTGCTTACTCTTGAGTAGAACTGCATGTTCACGCCAGAAATAAGCATCTTTGTAAAATGAGCCAAATTGAAGCAGAAAACATTGTTGGAGTGTCAGAATGCATAGATAGAAGGCAAATAAGCGTTCCATGGCTTTATTTCGCTTAGTTGCTTACTCTTGAGTAGAACTGCATGTTCACTCCAGAAATAAGCATCTTTGTAAAATGAGTCAAATTGAAGCAGAACACATTGGTGGAGTGTCAGAATGCATAGATAGAAGGCAAATAAGCGTTCCATGGCTTTATTTCGCTTAGTTGCTTACTCTTGAGTAGAACTGCATGCTCACTCCAGAAATAAGCATCTTTGTAAAATGAGTCAAATTGAAGCAGAAAACATTGTTGGAGTGTCAGAATGCATAGATAGAAGGCAAATAAGCGTTCCATGGCTTTATTTCCCTTAGTTGCTTACTCTTGAGTAGAACTGCATGTTCACGCCAGAAATAAGCATCTTTGTAAAATGAGCCAAATTGCAGCAGAAAACATTGTTGGAGTGTCAGAATGCATAGATAGAAGGCAAATAAGCGTTCCATGGCTTTATTTCGCTTAGTTGCTTACTCTTGAGTAGAACTGCATGTTCACTCCAGAAATAAGCATCTTTGTAAAATGAGTCAAATTGAAGCAGAACACATTGGTGGAGTGTCAGAATGCATAGATAGAAGGCAAATAAGCGTTCCATGGCTTTATTTCGCTTAGTTGCTTACTCTTGAGTAGAACTGCATGTTCACGCCAGAAATAAGCATCTTTGTAAAATGAGCCAAATTGAAGCAGAAAACATTGTTGGAGTGTCAGAATGCATAGATAGAAGGCAAATAAGCGTTCCATGGCTTTATTTCGCTTAGTTCCTTACTCTTGAGTAGAACTGCATGTTCACGCCAGAAATAAGCATCTTTGTAAAATGAGCCAAATTGAAGCAGAAAACATTGTTGGAGTGTCAGAATGCATAGATAGAAGGCAAATAAGCATTCCATGGCTTTATTTCGCTTACTTGCTTACTCTTGAGTAGAACTGCATGTTCACGCCAGAAATAAGCATCTTTGTAAAATGAGTCAAATTGAAGCAGAACACATTGGTGGAGTGTCAGAATGCATAGATAGAAGGCAAATAAGCGTTCCATGGCTTTATTTCGCTTAGTTGCTTACTCGTGAGTAGAACTGCATGTTCACGCCAGAAATAAGCATCTTTGTAAAATGAGTCAAATTGAAGCAGAACACATTGGTGGAGTGTCAGAATGCATAGATAGAAGGCAAATAAGCGTTCCATGGCTTTATTTCGCTTAGTTGCTTACTCTTGAGTAGAACTGCATGTTCACTCCAGAAATAAGCATCTTTGTAAAATGAGTCAAATTGAAGCAGAACACATTGGTGGAGTGTCAGAATGCATAGATAGAAGGCAAATAAGCGTTCCATGGCTTTATTTCGCTTAGTTGCTTACTCTTGAGTAGAACTGCATGTTCACGCCAGAAATAAGCATCTTTGTAAAATGAGCCAAATTGAAGCAGAAAACATTGTTGGAGTGTCAGAATGCATAGATAGAAGGCAAATAAGCGTTCCATGGCTTTATTTCGCTTAGTTCCTTACTCTTGAGTAGAACTGCATGTTCACGCCAGAAATAAGCATCTTTGTAAAATGAGCCAAATTGAAGCAGAAAACATTGTTGGAGTGTCAGAATGCATAGATAGAAGGCAAATAAGCGTTCCATGGCTTTATTTCGCTTAGTTGCTTACTCTTGAGTAGAACTGCATGTTCACTCCAGAAATAAGCATCTTTGTAAAATGAGTCAAATTGAAGCAGAACACATTGGTGGAGTGTCAGAATGCATAGATAGAAGGCAAATAAGCGTTCCATGGCTTTATTTCGCTTAGTTGCTTACTCTTGAGTAGAACTGCATGCTCACTCCAGAAATAAGCATCTTTGTAAAATGAGTCAAATTGAAGCAGAACACATTGTTGGAGTGTCAGAATGCATAGATAGAAGGCAAATAAGCGTTCCATGGCTTTATTTCGCTTAGTTGCTTACTCTTGAGTAGAACTGCATGTTCACGCCAGAAATAAGCATCTTTGTAAAATGAGCCAAATTGAAGCAGAAAACATTGTTGGAGTGTCAGAATGCATAGATAGAAGGCAAATAAGCGTTCCATGGCTTTATTTCGCTTAGTTGCTTACTCTTGAGTAGAACTGCATGTTCACGCCAAAAATAAGCATCTTTGTAAAATGAGCCAAATTGAAGCAGAAAACATTGTTGGAGTGTCAGAATGCATAGATAGAAGGCAAATAAGCGTTCCGTGGCTTTATTTCCCTTAGTTGCTTACTCTTGAGTAGAACTGCATGTTCACGCCAGAAATAAGCATCTTTGTAAAATGAGCCAAATTGCAGCAGAAAACATTGTTGGAGTGTCAGAATGCATAGATAGAAGGCAAATAAGCGTTCCATGGCTTTATTTCGCTTAGTTGCTTACTCTTGAGTAGAACTGCATGTTCACTCCAGAAATAAGCATCTTTGTAAAATGAGTCAAATTGAAGCAGAACACATTGGTGGAGTGTCAGAATGCATAGATAGAAGGCAAATAAGCGTTCCATGGCTTTATTTCGCTTAGTTGCTTACTCTTGAGTAGAACTGCATGCTCACTCCAGAAATAAGCATCTTTGTAAAATGAGTCAAATTGAAGCAGAACACATTGTTGGAGTGTCAGAATGCATAGATAGAAGGCAAATAAGCGTTCCATGGCTTTATTTCGCTTAGTTGCTTACTCTTGAGTAGAACTGCATGTTCACGCCAGAAATAAGCATCTTTGTAAAATGAGCCAAATTGAAGCAGAAAACATTGTTGGAGTGTCAGAATGCATAGATAGAAGGCAAATAAGCGTTCCATGGCTTTATTTCGCTTAGTTGCTTACTCTTGAGTAGAACTGCATGTTCACGCCAGAAATAAGCATCTTTGTAAAATGAGCCAAATTGAAGCAGAAAACATTGTTGGAGTGTCAGAATGCATAGATAGAAGGCAAATAAGCGTTCCATGGCTTTATTTCCCTTAGTTGCTTACTCTTGAGTAGAACTGCATGTTCACGCCAGAAATAAGCATCTTTGTAAAATGAGCCAAATTGCAGCAGAAAACATTGTTGGAGTGTCAGAATGCATAGATAGAAGGCAAATAAGCGTTCCATGGCTTTATTTCGCTTAGTTGCTTACTCTTGAGTAGAACTGCATGTTCACGCCAGAAATAAGCATCTTTGTAAAATGAGCCAAATTGAAGCAGAAAACATTGTTGGAGTGTCAGAATGCATAGATAGAAGGCAAATAAGCGTTCCATGGCTTTATTTCGCTTAGTTCCTTACTCTTGAGTAGAACTGCATGTTCACGCCAGAAATAAGCATCTTTGTAAAATGAGTCAAATTGAAGCAGAACACATTGGTGGAGTGTCAGAATGCATAGATAGAAGGCAAATAAGCGTTCCATGGCTTTATTTCGCTTAGTTGCTTACTCTTGAGTAGAACTGCATGCTCACTCCAGAAATAAGCATCTTTGTAAAATGAGTCAAATTGAAGCAGAACACATTGTTGGAGTGTCAGAATGCATAGATAGAAGGCAAATAAGCGTTCCATGGCTTTATTTCGCTTAGTTGCTTACTCTTGAGTAGAACTGCATGTTCACGCCAGAAATAAGCATCTTTGTAAAATGAGCCAAATTGAAGCAGAAAACATTGTTGGAGTGTCAGAATGCATAGATAGAAGGCAAATAAGCGTTCCATGGCTTTATTTCGCTTAGTTGCTTACTCTTGAGTAGAACTGCATGTTCACGCCAGAAATAAGCATCTTTGTAAAATGAGCCAAATTGAAGCAGAAAACATTGTTGGAGTGTCAGAATGCATAGATAGAAGGCAAATAAGCGTTCCATGGCTTTATTTCCCTTAGTTGCTTACTCTTGAGTAGAACTGCATGTTCACGCCAGAAATAAGCATCTTTGTAAAATGAGCCAAATTGCAGCAGAAAACATTGTTGGAGTGTCAGAATGCATAGATAGAAGGCAAATAAGCGTTCCATGGCTTTATTTCGCTTAGTTGCTTACTCTTGAGTAGAACTGCATGTTCACTCCAGAAATAAGCATCTTTGTAAAATGAGTCAAATTGAAGCAGAACACATTGGTGGAGTGTCAGAATGCATAGATAGAAGGCAAATAAGCGTTCCATGGCTTTATTTCGCTTAGTTGCTTACTCTTGAGTAGAACTGCATGTTCACGCCAGAAATAAGCATCTTTGTAAAATGAGCCAAATTGAAGCAGAAAACATTGTTGGAGTGTCAGAATGCATAGATAGAAGGCAAATAAGCGTTCCATGGCTTTATTTCGCTTAGTTGCTTACTCTTGAGTAGAACTGCATGTTCACTCCAGAAATAAGCATCTTTGTAAAATGAGTCAAATTGAAGCAGAACACATTGGTGGAGTGTCAGAATGCATAGATAGAAGGCAAATAAGCGTTCCATGGCTTTATTTCGCTTAGTTGCTTACTCTTGAGTAGAACTGCATGCTCACTCCAGAAATAAGCATCTTTGTAAAATGAGTCAAATTGAAGCAGAAAACATTGTTGGAGTGTCAGAATGCATAGATAGAAGGCAAATAAGCGTTCCATGGCTTTATTTCCCTTAGTTGCTTACTCTTGAGTAGAACTGCATGTTCACGCCAGAAATAAGCATCTTTGTAAAATGAGCCAAATTGCAGCAGAAAACATTGTTGGAGTGTCAGAATGCATAGATAGAAGGCAAATAAGCGTTCCATGGCTTTATTTCGCTTAGTTGCTTACTCTTGAGTAGAACTGCATGTTCACTCCAGAAATAAGCATCTTTGTAAAATGAGTCAAATTGAAGCAGAACACATTGGTGGAGTGTCAGAATGCATAGATAGAAGGCAAATAAGCGTTCCATGGCTTTATTTCGCTTAGTTGCTTACTCTTGAGTAGAACTGCATGTTCACGCCAGAAATAAGCATCTTTGTAAAATGAGCCAAATTGAAGCAGAAAACATTGTTGGAGTGTCAGAATGCATAGATAGAAGGCAAATAAGCGTTCCATGGCTTTATTTCGCTTAGTTCCTTACTCTTGAGTAGAACTGCATGTTCACGCCAGAAATAAGCATCTTTGTAAAATGAGCCAAATTGAAGCAGAAAACATTGTTGGAGTGTCAGAATGCATAGATAGAAGGCAAATAAGCGTTCCATGGCTTTATTTCGCTTAGTTGCTTACTCTTGAGTAGAACTGCATGTTCACTCCAGAAATAAGCATCTTTGTAAAATGAGTCAAATTGAAGCAGAACACATTGGTGGAGTGTCAGAATGCATAGATAGAAGGCAAATAAGCGTTCCATGGCTTTATTTCGCTTAGTTGCTTACTCTTGAGTAGAACTGCATGCTCACTCCAGAAATAAGCATCTTTGTAAAATGAGTCAAATTGAAGCAGAACACATTGTTGGAGTGTCAGAATGCATAGATAGAAGGCAAATAAGCGTTCCATGGCTTTATTTCGCTTAGTTGCTTACTCTTGAGTAGAACTGCATGTTCACGCCAGAAATAAGCATCTTTGTAAAATGAGCCAAATTGAAGCAGAAAACATTGTTGGAGTGTCAGAATGCATAGATAGAAGGCAAATAAGCGTTCCATGGCTTTATTTCGCTTAGTTGCTTACTCTTGAGTAGAACTGCATGTTCACGCCAGAAATAAGCATCTTTGTAAAATGAGCCAAATTGAAGCAGAAAACATTGTTGGAGTGTCAGAATGCATAGATAGAAGGCAAATACGCGTTCCATGGCTTTATTTCCCTTAGTTGCTTACTCTTGAGTAGAACTGCATGTTCACGCCAGAAATAAGCATCTTTGTAAAATGAGCCAAATTGCAGCAGAAAACATTGTTGGAGTGTCAGAATGCATAGATAGAAGGCAAATAAGCGTTCCATGGCTTTATTTCGCTTAGTTGCTTACTCTTGAGTAGAACTGCATGTTCACGCCAGAAATAAGCATCTTTGTAAAATGAGCCAAATTGAAGCAGAAAACATTGTTGGAGTGTCAGAATGCATAGATAGAAGGCAAATAAGCGTTCCATGGCTTTATTTCGCTTACTTGCTTACTCTTGAGTAGAACTGCATGTTCACGCCAGAAATAAGCATCTTTGTAAAATGAGTCAAATTGAAGCAGAACACATTGGTGGAGTGTCAGAATGCATAGATAGAAGGCAAATAAGCGTTCCATGGCTTTATTTCGCTTAGTTGCTTACTCTTGAGTAGAACTGCATGTTCACGCCAGAAATAAGCATCTTTGTAAAATGAGCCAAATTGAAGCAGAAAACATTGTTGGAGTGTCAGAATGCATAGATAGAAGGCAAATAAGCGTTCCATGGCTTTATTTCGCTTAGTTGCTTACTCTTGAGTAGAACTGCATGTTCACTCCAGAAATAAGCATCTTTGTAAAATGAGTCAAATTGAAGCAGAACACATTGGTGGAGTGTCAGAATGCATAGATAGAAGGCAAATAAGCGTTCTATGGCTTTATTTCGCTTAGTTGCTTACTCTTGAGTAGAACTGCATGTTCACGCCAGAAATAAGCATCTTTGTAAAATGAGCCAAATTGAAGCAGAAAACATTGTTGGAGTGTCAGAATGCATAGATAGAAGGCAAATAAGCGTTCCATGGCTTTATTTCGCTTAGTTGCTTACTCTTGAGTAGAACTGCATGTTCACTCCAGAAATAAGCATCTTTGTAAAATGAGCCAAATTGAAGCAGAACACATTGGTGGAGTGTCAGAATGCATAGATAGAAGGCAAATAAGCGTTCTATGGCTTTATTCCGCTTAGTTGCTTACTCTTGAGTAGAACTGCATGTTCACGCCAGAAATAAGCATCTTTGTAAAATGAGCCAAATTGAAACAGAAAACATTGTTGGAGTGTCAGAATGCATAGATAGAAGGCAAATAAGCGTTCCATGGCTTTATTTCGCTTAGTTGCTTACTCTTGAGTAGAACTGCATGTTCACGCCAGAAATAAGCATCTTTGTAAAATGAGCCAAATTGAAGCAGAAAACATTGTTGGAGTGTCAGAATGCATAGATAGAAGGCAAATAAGCGTTCTATGGCTTTATTTCGCTTAGTTGCTTACTCTTGAGTAGAACTGCATGTTCACGCCAGAAATAAGCATCTTTGTAAAATGAGTCAAATTGAAGCAGAACACATTGGTGGAGTGTCAGAATGCATAGATAGAAGGCAAATAAGCGTTCCATGGCTTTATTTCGCTTAGTTGCTTACTCTTGAGTAGAACTGCATGCTCACTCCAGAAATAAGCATCTTTGTAAAATGAGTCAAATTGAAGCAGAACACATTGTTGGAGTGTCAGAATGCATAGATAGAAGGCAAATAAGCGTTCCATGGCTTTATTTCGCTTAGTTGCTTACTCTTGAGTAGAACTGCATGTTCACGCCAGAAATAAGCATCTTTGTAAAATGAGCCAAATTGAAGCAGAAAACATTGTTGGAGTGTCAGAATGCATAGATAGAAGGCAAATAAGCGTTCCATGGCTTTATTTCGCTTAGTTGCTTACTCTTGAGTAGAACTGCATGTTCACGCCAGAAATAAGCATCTTTGTAAAATGAGCCAAATTGAAGCAGAAAACATTGTTGGAGTGTCAGAATGCATAGATAGAAGGCAAATACGCGTTCCATGGCTTTATTTCCCTTAGTTGCTTACTCTTGAGTAGAACTGCATGTTCACGCCAGAAATAAGCATCTTTGTAAAATGAGCCAAATTGCAGCAGAAAACATTGTTGGAGTGTCAGAATGCATAGATAGAAGGCAAATAAGCGTTCCATGGCTTTATTTCGCTTAGTTGCTTACTCTTGAGTAGAACTGCATGTTCACGCCAGAAATAAGCATCTTTGTAAAATGAGCCAAATTGAAGCAGAAAACATTGTTGGAGTGTCAGAATGCATAGATAGAAGGCAAATAAGCGTTCCATGGCTTTATTTCGCTTACTTGCTTACTCTTGAGTAGAACTGCATGTTCACGCCAGAAATAAGCATCTTTGTAAAATGAGTCAAATTGAAGCAGAACACATTGGTGGAGTGTCAGAATGCATAGATAGAAGGCAAATAAGCGTTCCATGGCTTTATTTCGCTTAGTTGCTTACTCTTGAGTAGAACTGCATGTTCACGCCAGAAATAAGCATCTTTGTAAAATGAGTCAAATTGAAGCAGAACACATTGGTGGAGTGTCAGAATGCATAGATAGAAGGCAAATAAGCGTTCCATGGCTTTATTTCGCTTAGTTGCTTACTCTTGAGTAGAACTGCATGTTCACGCCAGAAATAAGCATCTTTGTAAAATGAGCCAAATTGAAGCAGAAAACATTGTTGGAGTGTCAGAATGCATAGATAGAAGGCAAATAAGCGTTCCATGGCTTTATTTCGCTTAGTTGCTTACTCTTGAGTAGAACTGCATGTTCACTCCAGAAATAAGCATCTTTGTAAAATGAGTCAAATTGAAGCAGAACACATTGGTGGAGTGTCAGAATGCATAGATAGAAGGCAAATAAGCGTTCTATGGCTTTATTTCGCTTAGTTGCTTACTCTTGAGTAGAACTGCATGTTCACGCCAGAAATAAGCATCTTTGTAAAATGAGCCAAATTGAAGCAGAAAACATTGTTGGAGTGTCAGAATGCATAGATAGAAGGCAAATAAGCGTTCCATGGCTTTATTTCGCTTAGTTGCTTACTCTTGAGTAGAACTGCATGTTCACTCCAGAAATAAGCATCTTTGTAAAATGAGCCAAATTGAAGCAGAACACATTGGTGGAGTGTCAGAATGCATAGATAGAAGGCAAATAAGCGTTCTATGGCTTTATTCCGCTTAGTTGCTTACTCTTGAGTAGAACTGCATGTTCACGCCAGAAATAAGCATCTTTGTAAAATGAGCCAAATTGAAACAGAAAACATTGTTGGAGTGTCAGAATGCATAGATAGAAGGCAAATAAGCGTTCCATGGCTTTATTTCGCTTAGTTGCTTACTCTTGAGTAGAACTGCATGTTCACGCCAGAAATAAGCATCTTTGTAAAATGAGCCAAATTGAAGCAGAAAACATTGTTGGAGTGTCAGAATGCATAGATAGAAGGCAAATAAGCGTTCTATGGCTTTATTTCGCTTAGTTGCTTACTCTTGAGTAGAACTGCATGTTCACGCCAGAAATAAGCATCTTTGTAAAATGAGCCAAATTGAAGCAGAAAACATTGTTGGAGTGTCAGAATGCATAGATAGAAGGCAAATAAGCGTTCCATGGCTTTATTTCGCTTAGTTGCTTACTCTTGAGTAGAACTGCATGTTCACGCCAGAAATAAGCATCTTTGTAAAATGAGCCAAATTGAAGCAGAAAACATTGTTGGAGTGTCAGAATGCATAGATAGAAGGCAAATAAGCGTTCCATGGCTTTATTTCGCTTAGTTGCTTACTCTTGAGTAGAACTGCATGTTCACGCCAGAAATAAGCATCTTTGTAAAATGAGCCAAATTGAAGCAGAAAACATTGTTGGAGTGTCAGAATGCATAGATAGAAGGCAAATAAGCGTTCCATGGCTTTATTTCGCTTAGTTGCTTACTCTTGAGTAGAACTGCATGTTCACGCCAGAAATAAGCATCTTTGTAAAATGAGCCAAATTGAAGCAGAAAAGCTTGTTGGAGTGTCAGAATGCATAGATAGAAGGCAAATAAGCGTTCCATGGCTTTATTTCGCTTAGTTGCTTACTCTTGAGTAGAACTGCATGTTCACTCCAGAAATAAGCATCTTTGTAAAATGAGTCAAATTGAAGCAGAACACATTGGTGGAGTGTCAGAATGCATAGATAGAAGGCAAATAAGCGTTCAATGGCTTTATTTCGCTTAGTTGCTTACTCTTGAGTAGAACTGCATGTTCACGCCAGAAATAAGCATCTTTGTAAAATGAGCCAAATTGAAGCAGAAAACATTGTTGGAGTGTCAGAATGCATAGATAGAAGGCAAATAAGCGTTCCATGGCTTTATTTCGCTTAGTTGCTTACTCTTGAGTAGAACTGCATGTTCACTCCAGAAATAAGCATCTTTGTAAAATGAGTCAAATTGAAGCAGAACACATTGGTGGAGTGTCAGAATGCATAGATAGAAGGCAAATAAGCGTTCTATGGCTTTATTCCGCTTAGTTGCTTACTCTTGAGTAGAACTGCATGTTCACGCCAGAAATAAGCATCTTTGTAAAATGAGTCAAATTGAAGCAGAAAACATTGTTGGAGTGTCAGAATGCATAGATAGAAGGCAAGTAAGCGTTCCATGGCTTTATTTCGCTTAGTTGCTTACTCTTGAGTAGAACTGCATGTTCACGCCAGAAATAAGCATCTTTGTAAAATGAGCCAAATTGAAGCAGAAAACATTGTTGGAGTGTCAGAATGCATAGATAGAAGGCAAATAAGCGTTCCATGGCTGTATTTCGCTTACTTGCTTACTCTTGAGTAGAACTGCATGTTCACTCCAGAAATAAGCATCTTTGTAAAATGAGTCAAATTGAAGCAGAACACATTGTTGGAGTGTCAGAATGTATAGATAGAAGGCAAATAAGCGTTCCATGGCTTTATTTCGCTTAGTTGCTTACTCTTGAGTAGAACTGCATGTTCACGCCAGAAATAAGCATCTTTGTAAAATGAGCCAAATTGAAGCAGAAAACATTGTTGGAGTGTCAGAATGCATAGATCGAAGGCAAATAAGCGTTCCATGGCTTTATTTCGCTTAGTTGCTTACTCTTGAGTAGAACTGCATGTTCACGCCAGAAATAAGCATCTTTGTAAAATGAGCCAAAATGAAGCAGAAAACATTGTTGGAGAGTCAGAATGCATAGATAGAAGGCAAATAAGCGTTCCATGGCTTTATTTCGCTTAGTTGCTTACTCTTCAGTAGAACTGCATATTCACTCAAGAAATGAGCACCTTTGTGAAATGACCCAAATTGAAGCAGAAAACATTGTTGGAGTGTCAGAATGCATAGATAGAAGGCAAATAAGCGTTCCATGGCTTTATTTCGCTTACTTGCTTACTCTTGTGTAGAACTGCATGTTCACTCCAGAAATAAGCATCTTTGTAAAATGAGTCAAATTGAAGCAGAACACATTGGTGGAGTGTCAGAATGCATAGATAGAATGCAAATAAGCGTTCTATGGCTTTATTTCGCTTAGTTGCTTACTCTTGAGTAGAACTGCATGTTCACGCCAGAAATAAGCATCATTGTAAAATGAGCCAAATTGAAGCAGAAAACATTGTTGGAGTGTCAGAATGCATAGATCGAAGGCAAATAAGCGTTCCATGGCTTTATTTCGCTTACTTGCTTACTCTTGAGTAGAACTGCATATTCACTCCAGGAATAAGCATCTTTGTAAAATGAGTCAAATTGAAGCAGAACACATTGTTGGAGTGTCAGAATGCATAGATAGAAGGCAAATAAGCGTTCCATGGCTTTATTTCGCTTACTTGCTTACTCTTGAGTAGAACTGCATGTTCACTCTAGAAATAAGCATCTTTGTAAAATGAGTCAAATTGAAGCAGAACACATTGGTGGAGTGTCAGAATGCATAGATAGAAGGCAAATAAGCGTTCTATGGCTTTATTTCGCTTAGTTGCTTACTCTTGAGTAGAACTGCATGTTCACGCCAGAAATAAGCATCTTTGTAAAATGAGTCAAATTGAAGCAGAAAACATTGTTGGAGTGTCAGAATGCATAGATAGAAGGCAAATAAGCGTTCCATGGCTTTATTTCGCTTAGTTGCTTACTCTTGAGTAGAACTGCATGTTCACTCCAGAAATAAGCATCTTTGTAAAATGAGTCAAATTGAAGCAGAACACATTGGTGGAGTGTCAGAATGCATAGATAGAAGGCAGATGAGCGTTCTATGGCTTTATTTCGCTTAGTTGCTTACTCTTGAGTAGAACTGCATGTTCACGCCAGAAATAAGCATCTTTGTAAAATGAGCCAAATTGAAGCAGAAAACATGGTTGGAGTGTCAGAATGCATAGATAGAAGGCAAATAAGCGTTCCATGGCTTTATTTCGCTTAGTTGCTTACTCTTGAGTAGAACTGCATGTTCACTCCAGAAATAAGCATCTTTGTAAAATGAGTCAAATTGAAGCAGAACACATTGGTGGAGTGTCAGAATGCATAGATAGAAGGCAAATAAGCGCTCTATGGCTTTATTTCGCTTAGTTGCTTACTCTTGAGTAGAACTGCATGTTCACGCCAGAAATAAGCATCTTTGTAAAATGAGTCAAATTGAAGCAGAAAACATTGTTGGAGTGTCAGAATGCATAGATAGAAGGCAAATAAGCGTTCCATGGCTTTATTTCGCTTAGTTGCTTACTCTTGAGTAGAACTGCATGTTCACGCCAGAAATAAGCATCTTTGTAAAATGAGCCAAATTGAAGCAGAAAACATTGTTGGAGTGTCAGAATGCATAGATAGAAGGCAAATAAGTGTTCCATGGCTTTATTTCGCTTAGTTGCTTACTCTTGAGTAGAACTGCATGTTCACTCCAGAAATAAGCATCTTTGTAAAATGAGTCAAATTGAAGCAGAACACATTGGTGGAGTGTCAGAATGCATAGATAGAAGGCAGATAAGCGTTCTATGGCTTTATTTCGCTTAGTTGCTTACTCTTGAGTAGAACTGCATGTTCACGCCAGAAATAAGCATCTTTGTAAAATGAGCCAAATTGAAGCAGAAAACATTGTTGGAGTGTCAGAATGCATAGATAGAAGGCAAATAAGCGTTCCATGGCTTTATTTCGCTTAGTTGCTTACTCTTGAGTAGAACTGCATGTTCACTCCAGAAATAAGCATCTTTGTAAAATGAGTCAAATTGAAGCAGAACACATTGGTGGAGTGTCAGAATGCATAGATAGAAGGCAAATAAGCGCTCTATGGCTTTATTTCGCTTAGTTGCTTACTCTTGAGTAGAACTGCATGTTCACGCCAGAAATAAGCATCTTTGTAAAATGAGTCAAATTGAAGCAGAAAACATTGTTGGAGTGTCAGAATGCATAGATAGAAGGCAAATAAGCGTTCCATGGCTTTATTTCGCTTAGTTGCTTACTCTTGAGTAGAACTGCATGTTCACGCCAGAAATAAGCATCTTTGTAAAATAAGCCAAATTGAAGCAGAAAACATTGTTGGAGTGTCAGAATGCATACATAGAAGGCAAATAAGCGTTCCATGGGTTTATTTCGCTTAGTTGCTTACTCTTGAGTAGAACTGCATGTTCAATCCAGAAATAAGCATCTTTGTAAAATGAGTCAAATTGAAGCAGAACACATTGGTGGAGTGTCAGAATGCATAGATAGAAGGCAGATAAGCGTTCTATGGCTTTATTTCGCTTAGTTGCTTACTCTTGAGTAGAACTGCATGTTCACGCCAGAAATAAGCATCATTGTAAAATGAGCCAAATTGAAGCAGAAAACATTGTTGGAGTGTCAGAATGCATAGATCGAAGGCAAATAAGCGTTCCATGGCTTTATTTCGCTTACTTGCTTACTCTTGAGTAGAACTGCATATTCACTTCAGGAATAAGCATCTTTGTAAAATGAGTCAAATTGAAGCAGAACACATTGTTGGAGTGTCAGAATGCATAGATAGAAGGCAATTAAGCGTTCCATGGCTTTATTTCGCTTACTTGCTTACTCTTGAGTAGAACTGCATGTTCACTCCAGAAATAAGCATCTTTGTAAAATGAGTCAAATTGAAGCAGAACACATTGGTGGAGTGTCAGAATGCATAGATAGAAGGCAAATAAGCGTTCCATGGGTTTATTTCGCTTAGTTGCTTACTCTTGAGTAGAACTGCATGTTCACGCCAGAAATAAGCATCTTTGTAAAATGAGTCAAATTGAAGCAGAAAACATTGTTGGAGTGTCAGAATGCATAGATAGAAGGCAAATAAGCGTTCCATGGCTTTATTTCGCTTAGTTGCTTACTCTTGAGTAGAACTGCATATTCACGCCAGAAATAAGCATCTTTGTAAAATGAGCCAAATTGAAGCAGAACACATTGGTGGAGTGTCAGAATGCATAGATAGAAGGCAGATAAGCGTTCCATGGCTTTATTTCGCTTAGTTGCTTACTCTTGAGTAGAACTGCATGTTCACTCCAGAAATAAGCATCTTTGTAAAATGAGCCAAATTGAAGCAGAAAACATTGTTGGAGTGTCAGAATGCATAGATAGAAGGCAAATAAGCGTTCCATGGCTTTATTTCGCTTAGTTGCTTACTCTTGAGTAGAACTGCATGTTCACTCCAGAAATAAGCATCTTTGTAAAATGAGTCAAATTGAAGCAGAACACATTGGTGGAGTGTCAGAATGCATAGATAGAAGGCAAATAAGCGTTCTATGGCTTTATTTCGCTTAGTTGCTTACTCTTGAGTAGAACTGCATGTTCACGCCAGAAATAAGCATCTTTGTAAAATGAGCCAAAGTGAAGCACAAAACATTGTTGGAGTGTCAGAATGCATAGATAGAAGGCAAATAAGCGTTCCATGGCTTTATTTCGCTTAGTTGCTTACTCTTGAGTAGAACTGCATATTCACTCCAAAAATAATCATCTTTGTAAAATGAGCCAAATTGAAGCAGAACACATTGGTGGAGTGTCAGAATGCATAGATAGAAGGCAAATAAGCGTTCTATGGCATTATTTCGCTTAGTTGCTTACTCTTGAGTAGAACTGCATGTTCATGCCAGAAATAAGCATCTTTGTAAAATGAGTCAAATTGAAGCAGAAAACATTGTTGGAGTGTCAGAATGCATAGATAGAAGGCAAATAAGCGTTCTATGGCATTATTTCGCTTAGTTGCTTACTCTTGAGTAGAACTGCATGTTCACGCCAGAAATAAGCATCTTTGTAAAATGAGCCAAATTGAAGCAGAACACATTGTTGGAGTGTCAGAATGCATAGATAGAAGGCAAATAAGCGTTCTATGGCTTTATTTCGCTTAGTTGCTTACTCTTGAGTAGAACTGCATGTTCACGCCAGAAATAAGCATCTTTGTAAAATGAGCCAAATTGAAGCAGAAAACATTGTTGGAGTGTCAGAATGCATAGATAGAAGGCAAATAAGCGTTCTATGGCATTATTTCGCTTAGTTGCTTACTCTTGAGTAGAACTGCATGTTCATGCCAGAAATAAGCATCTTTGTAAAATGAGCCAAATTGAAGCAGAAAACATTGTTGGAGTGTCAGAATGCATAGATAGAAGGCAAATAAGCGTTCTATGGCATTATTTCGCTTAGTTGCTTACTCTTGAGTAGAACTGCATGTTCACGCCAGAAATAAGCATCTTTGTAAAATGAGCCAAATTGAAGCAGAACACATTGTTGGAGTGTCAGAATGCATAGATAGAAGGCAAATAAGCGTTCTATGGCTTTATTTCGCTTAGTTGCTTACTCTTGAGTAGAACTGCATGTTCACGCCAGAAATAAGCATCTTTGTAAAATGAGCCAAATTGAAGCAGAAAACATTGTTGGAGTGTCAGAATGCATAGATAGAAGGCAAATAAGCGTTCCATGGCTTTATTTCGCTTACTTGCTTACTCTTGAGTAGAACTGCATGTTCACTCCAGAAATAAGCATCTTTGTAAAATGAGCCAAATTGAAGCAGAAAACATTGTTGGAGTGTCAGAATGCATAGATAGAAGGCAAATAAGCGTTTTATGGCTTTATTTCGCTTAGTTGCTTACTCTTGAGTAGAACTGCATGTTCACGCCAGAAATGAGCATCTTTGTAAAATGAGCCAAATTGAAGCAGAAAACATTGTTGGAATGTCAGAATGCATAGATCGAAGGCAATTAAGCGTTCCATGGCTTTATTTCGCTTAGTTGCTTACTCTTGAGTAGAACTGCATGTTCATGCCAGAAATAAGCATCTTTGTAAAATGAGCCAAATTGAAGCAGAAAACATTGTTGGAGTGTCCGAATGCATAGATAGAAGGCAAATAAGCGTTCTATGGCTTTATTTCGCTTAGTTGCTTACTCTTGAGTAGAACTGCATGTTCACGCCAGAAATAAGCATCTTTGTAAAATGAGCCAAATTGAAGCAGAACACATTGTTGGAGTGTCAGAATGCATAGATAGAAGGCAAATAAGCGTTCTATGGCTTTATTTCGCTTAGTTGCTTACTCTTGAGTAGAACTGCATGTTCACGCCAGAAATAAGCATCTTTGTAAAATGAGCCAAATTGAAGCAGAAAACATTGTTGGAGTGTCAGAATGCATAGATAGAAGGCAAATAAGCGTTCCATGGCTTTATTTCGCTTACTTGCTTACTCTTGAGTAGAACTGCATGTTCACTCCAGAAATAAGCATCTTTGTAAAATGAGTCAAATTGAAGCAGAACACATTGTTGGAGTGTCAGAATGCATAGATAGAAGGCAAATAAGCGTTTTATGGCTTTATTTCGCTTAGTTGCTTACTCTTGAGTAGAACTGCATGTTCACGCCAGAAATGAGCATCTTTGTAAAATGAGCCAAATTGAAGCAGAAAACATTGTTGGAATGTCAGAATGCATAGATCGAAGGCAAATAAGCGTTCCATGGCTTTATTTCGCTTAGTTGCTTACTCTTGAGTAGAACTGCATATTCACTCAAGAAATGAGCACCTATGTGAAATGACCCAAATTGAAGCAGAAAACATTGTTGGAGTGTCAGAATGCATAGATAGAAGGCAAATAAGCGTTCTATGGCTTTATTTCGCTTAGTTGCTTACTCTTGAGTAGAACTGCATGTTCACGCCAGAAATAAGCATCTTTGTAAAATGAGCCAAATTGAAGCAGAAAACATTGTTGAAGTGTCAGAATGCATAGATAGAAGGCAAATAAGCGTTCCATGGCTTTATTTCGCTTAGTTGCTTACTCTTGAGTAGAACTGCATGTTCACTCCAGAAATAAGCATCTTTGTAAAATGAGTCAAATTGAAGCAGAACACATTGTTGGAGTGTCAGAATGCATAGATAGAATGCAAATAAGCGTTCCATGGCTTTATTTCGCTTAGTTGCTTACTCTTGAGTAGAACTGCATGTTCACGCCAGAAATAAGCATCTTTGTAAAATGAGTCAAATTGAAGCAGAACACATTGGTGGAGTGTCAGAATGCATAGATAGAAGGCAAATAAGCGTTCTATGGCTTTATTTCGCTAAGTTGCTTACTCTTGAGTAGAACTGCATGTTCACGCCAGAAATAAGCATCTTTGTAAAATGAGTCAAATTGAAGCAGAACACATTGTTGGAGTGTCAGAATGCATAGATAGAAGGCAAATAAGCGTTCCATGGCTTTATTTCGCTTAGTTGCTTACTCTTGAGTAGAACTGCATGTTCACGCCAGAAATAAGCATCTTTGTAAAATGAGTCAAATTGAAGCAGAAAACATTGTTGGAATGTCAGAATGCATAGATCGAAGGCAAATAAGCGCTCTATGGCTTTATTTCGCTTAGTTGCTTACTCTTGAGTAGAACTGCATGTTCACGCCAGAAATAAGCATCTTTGTAAAATGAGTCAAATTGAAGCAGAAAACATTGTTGGAGTGTCAGAATGCATAGATAGAAGGCAAATAAGCGTTCCATGGCTTTATTTCGCTTAGTTGCTTACTCTTGAGTAGAACTGCATGTTCACGCCAGAAATAAGCATCTTTGTAAAATAAGCCAAATTGAAGCAGAAAACATTGTTGGAGTGTCAGAATGCATAGATAGAAGGCAAATAAGCGTTCCATGGCTTTATTTCGCTTAGTTGCTTACTCTTGAGTAGAACTGCATGTTCATGCCAGAAATAAGCATCTTTGTAAAATGAGCCAAATTGAAGCAGAAAACATTGTTGGAGTGTCAGAATGCATAGATAGAAGGCAAATAAGCGTTCTATGGCTTTATTTCGCTTAGTTGCTTACTCTTGAGTAGAACTGCATGTTCACGCCAGAAATAAGCATCTTTGTAAAATGAGCCAAATTGAAGCAGAACACATTGTTGGAGTGTCAGAATGCATAGATAGAAGGCAAATAAGCGTTCTATGGCTTTATTTCGCTTAGTTGCTTACTCTTGAGTAGAACTGCATGTTCACGCCAGAAATAAGCATCTTTGTAAAATGAGCCAAATTGAAGCAGAAAACATTGTTGGAGTGTCAGAATGCATAGATAGAAGGCAAATAAGCGTTCCATGGCTTTATTTCGCTTACTTGCTTACTCTTGAGTAGAACTGCATGTTCACTCCAGAAATAAGCATCTTTGTAAAATGAGTCAAATTGAAGCAGAACACATTGTTGGAGTGTCAGAATGCATAGATAGAAGGCAAATAAGCGTTTTATGGCTTTATTTCGCTTAGTTGCTTACTCTTGAGTAGAACTGCATGTTCACGCCAGAAATGAGCATCTTTGTAAAATGAGCCAAATTGAAGCAGAAAACATTGTTGGAATGTCAGAATGCATAGATCGAAGGCAAATAAGCGTTCCATGGCTTTATTTCGCTTAGTTGCTTACTCTTGAGTAGAACTGCATATTCACTCAAGAAATGAGCACCCATGTGAAATGACCCAAATTGAAGCAGAAAACATTGTTGGAGTGTCAGAATGCATAGATAGAAGGCAAATAAGCGTTCTATGGCTTTATTTCGCTTAGTTGCTTACTCTTGAGTAGAACTGCATGTTCACGCCAGAAATAAGCATCTTTGTAAAATGAGCCAAATTGAAGCAGAAAACATTGTTGAAGTGTCAGAATGCATAGATAGAAGGCAAATAAGCGTTCCATGGCTTTATTTCGCTTAGTTGCTTACTCTTGAGTAGAACTGCATGTTCACTCCAGAAATAAGCATCTTTGTAAAATGAGTCAAATTGAAGCAGAACACATTGTTGGAGTGTCAGAATGCATAGATAGAATGCAAATAAGCGTTCCATGGCTTTATTTCGCTTAGTTGCTTACTCTTGAGTAGAACTGCATGTTCACGCCAGAAATAAGCATCTTTGTAAAATGAGTCAAATTGAAGCAGAACACATTGGTGGAGTGTCAGAATGCATAGATAGAAGGCAAATAAGCGTTCTATGGCTTTATTTCGCTAAGTTGCTTACTCTTGAGTAGAACTGCATGTTCACGCCAGAAATAAGCATCTTTGTAAAATGAGTCAAATTGAAGCAGAACACATTGTTGGAGTGTCAGAATGCATAGATAGAAGGCAAATAAGCGTTCCATGGCTTTATTTCGCTTAGTTGCTTACTCTTGAGTAGAACTGCATGTTCACGCCAGAAATAAGCATCTTTGTAAAATGAGTCAAATTGAAGCAGAAAACATTGTTGGAATGTCAGAATGCATAGATCGAAGGCAAATAAGCGCTCTATGGCTTTATTTCGCTTAGTTGCTTACTCTTGAGTAGAACTGCATGTTCACGCCAGAAATAAGCATCTTTGTAAAATGAGTCAAATTGAAGCAGAAAACATTGTTGGAGTGTCAGAATGCATAGATAGAAGGCAAATAAGCGTTCCATGGCTTTATTTCGCTTAGTTGCTTACTCTTGAGTAGAACTGCATGTTCACGCCAGAAATAAGCATCTTTGTAAAATAAGCCAAATTGAAGCAGAAAACATTGTTGGAGTGTCAGAATGCATAGATAGAAGGCAAATAAGCGTTCCATGGGTTTATTTCGCTTAGTTGCTTACTCTTGAGTAGAACTGCATGTTCACTCCAGAAATAAGCATCTTTGTAAAATGAGTCAAATTGAAGCAGAACACATTGTTGGAGTGTCAGAATGCATAGATAGAATGCAAATAAGCGTTCCATGGCTTTATTTCGCTTAGTTGCTTACTCTTGAGTAGAACTGCATGTTCACGCCAGAAATAAGCATCTTTCTAAAATGAGTCAAATTGAAGCAGAACACATTGGTGGAGTGTCAGAATGCATAGATAGAAGGCAAATAAGCGTTCTATGGCTTTATTTCGCTAAGTTGCTTACTCTTGAGTAGAACTGCATGTTCACGCCAGAAATAAGCATCTTTGTAAAATGAGCCAAACTGAAGCAGAAAACATTGTTGGAGTGTCAGAATGCATAGATAGAAGGCAAATAAGCGTTCCATGGCTTTATTTCGCTTAGTTGCTTACTCTTGAGTAGAACTGCATGTTCACGCCAGAAATAAGCATCTTTGTAAAATGAGCCAAATTGAAGCAGAAAACATTGTTGGAGTGTCAGAATGCATAGATAGAAGGCAAATAAGCGTTCCATGGCTTTATTTCGCATAGTTGTTTACTCTTGAGTAGAACTGCATGTTCACTCCAGAAATAAGCATCTTTGTAAAATGAGTCAAATTGAAGCAGAACACATTGTTGGAGTGTCAGAATGCATAGATAGAAGGCAAATAAGCGTTCCATGGCTTTATTTCGCTTACTTGCTTACTCTTGAGTAGAACTGCATGTTCACGCCAGAAATAAGCATCTTTGTAAAATAAGCCAAATTGAAGCAGAAAACATTGTTGGAGTGTCAGAATGCATAGATAGAAGGCAAATAAGCGTTCCATGGGTTTATTTCGCTTAGTTGCTTACTCTTGAGTAGAACTGCATGTTCACGCCAGAAATAAGCATCTTTGTAAAATGAGCCAAATTGAAGCAGAAAACATTGTTGGAGTGTCAGAATGCATAGATAGAAGGCAAATAAGCGTTCCATGGCTTTATTTCGCTTAGTTGCTTACTCTTGAGTAGAACTGCATGTTCACGCCAGAAATAAGCATCTTTGTAAAATAAGCCAAATTGAAGCAGAAAACATTGTTGGAGTGTCAGAATGCATAGATAGAAGGCAAATAAGCGTTCCATGGGTTTATTTCGCTTAGTTGCTTACTCTTGAGTAGAACTGCATGTTCACTCCAGAAATAAGCATCTTTGTAAAATGAGTCAAATTGAAGCAGAACACATTGGTGGAGTGTCAGAATGCATAGATAGAAGGCAGATAAGCGTTCTATGGCTTTATTTCGCTTAGTTGCTTACTCTTGAGTAGAACTGCATGTTCACGCCAGAAATAAGCATCATTGTAAAATGAGCCAAATTGAAGCAGAAAACATTGTTGGAGTGTCAGAATGCATAGATCGAAGGCAAATAAGCGTTCCATGGCTTTATTTCGCTTACTTGCTTACTCTTGAGTAGAACTGCATGTTCACGCCAGAAATAAGCATCTTTGTAAAATGAGTCAAATTGAAGCAGAAAACATTGTTGGAGTGTCAGAATGCATAGATAGAAGGCAAATAAGCGTTCCATGGCTTTATTTCGCATAGTTGTTTACTCTTGAGTAGAACTGCATGTTCACTCCAGAAATAAGCATCTTTGTAAAATGAGTCAAATTGAAGCAGAACACATTGTTGGAGTGTCAGAATGCATAGATAGAAGCCAAATAAGCGTTCCATGGCTTAATTTCGCTTAGTTGCTTACTCTTGAGTAGAACTTCATGTTCACGCCAGATATAAGCATCTTTGTAAAATGAGTCAAATTGAAGCAGAACACATTGGTGGAGTGTCAGAATGCATAGATAGAAGGCAGATAAGCGTTCTATGGCTTTATTTCGCTTAGTTGCTTACTCTTGAGTAGAACTGCATGTTCACGCCAGAAATAAGCATCATTGTAAAATGAGCCAAATTGAAGCAGAACACATTGGTGGAGTGTCAGAATGCATAGATAGAAGGCAAATAAGCGTTCCATGGCTTTATTTCGCTTACTTGCTTACTCTTGAGTAGAACTGCATGTTCACGCCAGAAATAAGCATCTTTGTAAAATGAGTCAAATTGAAGCAGAAAACATTGTTGGAGTGTCAGAATGCATAGATAGAAGGCAAATAAGCGTTCCATGGCTTTATTTCGCATAGTTGTTTACTCTTGAGTAGAACTGCATGTTCACTCCAGAAATAAGCATCTTTGTAAAATGAGTCAAATTGAAGCAGAACACATTGTTGGAGTGTCAGAATGCATAGATAGAAGCCAAATAAGCGTTCCATGGCTTAATTTCGCTTAGTTGCTTACTCTTGAGTAGAACTTCATGTTCACGCCAGATATAAGCATCTTTGTAAAATGAGTCAAATTGAAGCAGAACACATTGGTGGAGTGTCAGAATGCATAGATAGAAGGCAAATAAGCGTTCTATGGCTTTATTTCGCTAAGTTGCTTACTCTTGAGTAGAACTGCATGTTCACGCCAGAAATAAGCATCTTTGTAAAATGAGCCAAACTGAAGCAGAAAACATTGTTGAAGTGTCAGAATGCATAGATAGAAGGCAAATAAGCGTTCCATGGCTTTATTTCGCTTAGTTGCTTACTCTTGAGTAGAACTGCATGTTCACGCCAGAAATAAGCATCTTTGTAAAATGAGTCAAATTGAAGCAGAACACAATGGTGGAGTGTCAGAATGCATAGATAGAAGGCAAATAAGCGTTCCATGGCTTTATTTCGCTTAGTTGCTTACTCTTGAGTAGAACTGCATGTTCACGCCAGAAATAAGCATCTTTGTAAAATGAGCCAAATTGAAGCAGAAAACATTGTTGGAGTGTCAGAATTCATAGATAGAAGGCAAATAAGCGTTCCATGGCTTTATTTCGCATAGTTGTTTACTCTTGAGTAGTAGAACTGCATGTTCACTCCAGAAATAAGCATCTTTGTAAAATGAGTCAAATTGAAGCAGAACACATTGTTGGAGTGTCAGAATGCATAGATAGAAGGCAAATAAGCGTTCCATGGCTTTATTTCGCTTAGTTGCTTACTCTTGAGTAGAACTGCATGTTCACGCCAGAAATAAGCATCTTTGTAAAATGAGTCAAATTGAAGCAGAACACATTGTTGGAGTGTCAGAATGCATAGATAGAAGGCAAATAAGCGTTTTATGGCTTTATTTCGCTTAGTTGCTTACTCTTGAGTAGAACTGCATGTTCACGCCAGAAATGAGCATCTTTGTAAAATGAGCCAAATTGAAGCAGAAAACATTGTTGGAATGTCAGAATGCATAGATCGAAGGCAAATAAGCGCTCTATGGCTTTATTTCGCTTAGTTGCTTACTCTTGAGTAGAACTGCATGTTCACGCCAGAAATAAGCATCTTTGTAAAATGAGTCAAATTGAAGCAGAAAACATTGTTGGAGTGTCAGAATGCATAGATAGAAGGCAAATAAGCGTTCCATGGCTTTATTTCGCTTAGTTGCTTACTCTTGAGTAGAACTGCATGTTCACGCCAGAAATAAGCATCTTTGTAAAATAAGCCAAATTGAAGCAGAAAACATTGTTGGAGTGTCAGAATGCATAGATAGAAGGCAAATAAGCGTTCCATGGGTTTATTTCGCTTAGTTGCTTACTCTTGAGTAGAACTGCATGTTCACTCCAGAAATAAGCATCTTTGTAAAATGAGTCAAATTGAAGCAGAACACATTGGTGGAGTGTCAGAATGCATAGATAGAAGGCAGATAAGCGTTCTATGGCTTTATTTCGCTTAGTTGCTTACTCTTGAGTAGAACTGCATGTTCACGCCAGAAATAAGCATCATTGTAAAATGAGCCAAATTGAAGCAGAAAACATTGTTGGAGTGTCAGAATGCATAGATCGAAGGCAAATAAGCGTTCCATGGCTTTATTTCGCTTACTTGCTTACTCTTGAGTAGAACTGCATATTCACTCCAGGAATAAGCATCTTTGTAAAATGAGTCAAATTGAAGCAGAACACATTGTTGGAGTGTCAGAATGCATAGATAGAAGGCAAATAAGCGTTCCATGGCTTTATTTCGCTTACTTGCTTACTCTTGAGTAGAACTGCATGTTCACTCCAGAAATAAGCATCTTTGTAAAATGAGTCAAATTGAAGCAGAACACATTGGTGGAGTGTCGGAATGCATAGATAGAAGGCAAATAAGCGTTCTATGGCTTTATTTCGCTTAGTTGCTTACTCTTGAGTAGAACTGCATGTTCACGCCAGAAATAAGCATCTTTGTAAAATGAGTCAAATTGAAGCAGAAAACATTGTTGGAGTGTCAGAATGCATAGATAGAAGGCAAATAAGCGTTCCATGGCTTTATTTCGCTTAGTTGCTTACTCTTGAGTAGAACTGCATGTTCACGCCAGAAATAAGCATCTTTGTAAAATGAGCCAAATTGAAGCAGAACACATTGTTGGAGTGTCAGAATGCAGAGATAGAAGGCAGATAAGCGTTCCATGGCTTTATTTCGCTTAGTTGCTTACTCTTGAGTAGAACTGCATGTTCACTCCAGAAATAAGCATCTTTGTAAAATGAGCCAAATTGAAGCAGAAAACATTGTTGGAGTGTCAGAATGCATAGATAGAAGGCAAATAAGCGTTCCATGGCTTTATTTCGCTTAGTTGCTTACTCTTGAGTAGAACTGCATGTTCACTCCAGAAATAAGCATCTTTGTAAAATGAGTCAAATTGAAGCAGAACACATTGGTGGAGTGTCAGAATGCATAGATAGAAGGCAAATAAGCGTTCTATGGCTTTATTTCGCTTAGTTGCTTACTCTTGAGTAGAACTGCATGTTCACGCCAGAAATAAGCATCTTTGTTAAATGAGCCAAATTGAAGCACAAAACATTGTTGGAGTGTCAGAATGCATAGATAGAAGGCAAATAAGCGTTCCATGGCTTTATTTCGCTTAGTTGCTTACTCTTGAGTAGAACTGCATATTCACTCCAAAAATAATCATCTTTGTAAAATGAGTCAAATTGAAGCAGAACACATTGGTGGAGTGTCAGAATGCATAGATAGAAGGCAAATAAGCGTTCTATGGCATTATTTCGCTTAGTTGCTTACTCTTGAGTAGAACTGCATGTTCACGCCAGAAATAAGCATCTTTGTAAAATGAGCCAAATTGAAGCAGAAAACATTGTTGGAGTGTCAGAATGCATAGATAGAAGGCAAATAAGCGTTCTATGGCTTTATTTCGCTTAGTTGCTTACTCTTGAGTAGAACTGCATGTTCACGCCAGAAATAAGCATCTTTGTAAAATGAGCCAAATTGAAGCAGAACACATTGTTGGAGTGTCAGAATGCATAGATAGAAGGCAAATAAGCGTTCTATGGCTTTATTTCGCTTAGTTGCTTACTCTTGAGTAGAACTGCATGTTCACGCCAGAAATAAGCATCTTTGTAAAATGAGTCAAATTGAAGCAGAAAACATTGTTGGAGTGTCAGAATGCATAGATAGAAGGCATATAAGCGTTCCATGGCTTTATTTCGCTTACTTGCTTACTCTTGAGTAGAACTGCATGTTCACTCCAGAAATAAGCATCTTTGTAAAATGAGTCAAATTGAAGCAGAACACATTGTTGGAGTGTCAGAATGCATAGATAGAAGGCAAATAAGCGTTTTATGGCTTTATTTCGCTTAGTTGCTTACTCTTGAGTAGAACTGCATGTTCACGCCAGAAATGAGCATCTTTGTAAAATGAGCCAAATTGAAGCAGAAAACATTGTTGGAATGTCAGAATGCATAGATCGAAGGCAAATAAGCGTTCCATGGCTTTATTTCGCTTAGTTGCTTACTCTTGAGTAGAACTGCATATTCACTCAAGAAATGAGCACCTATGTGAAATGACCCAAATTGAAGCAGAAAACATTGTTGGAGTGTCAGAATGCATAGATAGAAGGCAAATAAGCGTTCTATGGCTTTATTTCGCTTAGTTGCTTACTCTTGAGTAGAACTGCATGTTCACGCCAGAAATAAGCATCTTTGTAAAATGAGCCAAATTGAAGCAGAAAACATTGTTGAAGTGTCAGAATGCATAGATAGAAGGCAAATAAGCGTTCCATGGCTTTATTTCGCTTAGTTGCTTACTCTTGAGTAGAACTGCATGTTCACGCCAGAAATAAGCATCTTTGTAAAATGAGCCAAAGTGAAGCAGAAAACATTGTTGGAGTGTCAGAATGCATAGATAGAAGGCAAATAAGCGTTCCATGGCTTTATTTCGCATAGTTGTTTACTCTTGAGTAGAACTGCATGTTCACTCCAGAAATAAGCATCTTTGTAAAATGAGTCAAATTGAAGCAGAACACATTGGTGGAGTGTCAGAATGCATAGATAGAAGGCAAATAAGCGTTCTATGGCTTTATTTCGCTAAGTTGCTTACTCTTGAGTAGAACTGCATGTTCACGCCAGAAATAAGCATCTTTGTAAAATGAGCCAAACTGAAGCAGAAAACATTGTTGGAGTGTCAGAATGCATAGATAGAAGGCAAATAAGCGTTCCATGGCTTTATTTCGATTAGTTGCTTACTCTTGAGTAGAACTGCATGTTCACGCCAGAAATAAGCATCTTTGTAAAATGAGCCAAATTGAAGCAGAACACATTGTTGGAGTGTCAGAATGCATAGATAGAAGGCAAATAAGCGTTCTATGGCTTTATTTCGCTTAGTTGCTTACTCTTGAGTAGAACTGCATGTTCACGCCAGAAATAAGCATCTTTGTAAAATGAGTCAAATTGAAGCAGAAAACATTGTTGGAGTGTCAGAATGCATAGATAGAAGGCAAATAAGCGTTCCATGGCTTTATTTCGCTTACTTGCTTACTCTTGAGTAGAACTGCATGTTCACTCCAGAAATAAGCATCTTTGTAAAATGAGTCAAATTGAAGCAGAACACATTGTTGGAGTGTCAGAATGCATAGATAGAAGGCAAATAAGCGTTTTATGGCTTTATTTCGCTTAGTTGCTTACTCTTGAGTAGAACTGCATGTTCACGCCAGAAATGAGCATCTTTGTAAAATGAGCCAAATTGAAGCAGAAAACATTGTTGGAATGTCAGAATGCATAGATCGAAGGCAAATAAGCGTTCCATGGCTTTATTTCGCTTAGTTGCTTACTCTTGAGTAGAACTGCATATTCACTCAAGAAATGAGCACCTATGTGAAATGACCCAAATTGAAGCAGAAAACATTGTTGGAGTGTCAGAATGCATAGATAGAAGGCAAATAAGCGTTCTATGGCTTTATTTCGCTTAGTTGCTTACTCTTGAGTAGAACTGCATGTTCACGCCAGAAATAAGCATCTTTGTAAAATGAGCCAAATTGAAGCAGAAAACATTGTTGAAGTGTCAGAATGCATAGATAGAAGGCAAATAAGCGTTCCATGGCTTTATTTCGCTTAGTTGCTTACTCTTGAGTAGAACTGCATGTTCACGCCAGAAATGAGCATCTTTGTAAAATGAGCCAAATTGAAGCAGAAAACATTGTTGGAGTGTCAGAATGCATAGATAGAAGGCAAATAAGCGTTCCATGGCTTTATTTCGCATAGTTGTTTACTCTTGAGTACAACTGCATTTTCACTCCAGAAATAAGCATCTTTGTAAAATGAGTCAAATTGAAGCAGAACACATTGGTGGAGTGTCAGAATGCATAGATAGAAGGCAAATAAGCGTTCTATGGCTTTATTTCGCTAAGTTGCTTACTCTTGAGTAGAACTGCATGTTCACGCCAGAAATAAGCATCTTTGTAAAATGAGCCAAACTGAAGCAGAAAACATTGTTGGAGTGTCAGAATGCATAGATAGAAGGCAAATAAGCGTTCCATGGCTTTATTTCGCTTAGTTGCTTACTCTTGAGTAGAACTGCATGTTCACGCCAGAAATAAGCATCTTTGTAAAATGAGTCAAATTGAAGCAGAACACATTGGTGGAGTGTCAGAATGCATAGATAGAAGGCAAATAAGCGTTCTATGGCTTTATTTCGCTAAGTTGCTTACTCTTGAGTAGAACTGCATGTTCACGCCAGAAATAAGCATCTTTGTAAAATGAGCCAAATTGAAGCAGAAAACATTGTTGGAGTGTCAGAATGCATAGATAGAAGGCAAATAAGCGTTCTATGGCTTTATTTCGCTTAGCTGCTTACTCTTGAGTAGAACTGCATGTTCACTCCAGAAATAAGCATCTTTGTAAAATGAGTCAAATTGAAGCAGAAAACATTGTTGGAGTGTCAGAATGTATAGATAGAAGGCAAATAAGCGTTCCATGGCTTTATTTCGCTTAGTTGCTTACTCTTGAGTAGAACTGCATGTTCACGCCAGAAATAAGCATCTTTGTAAAATGAGCCAAATTGAAGCAGAAAACATTGTTGGAGTGTCAGAATGCATAGATCGAAGGCAAATAAGCGTTCCATGGCTTTATTTCGCTTAGTTGCTTACTCTTGAGTAGAACTGCATGTTCACGCCAGAAATAAGCATCTTTGTAAAATGAGCCAAAATGAAGCAGAAAACATTGTTGGAGAGTCAGAATGCATAGATAGAAGGCAAATAAGCGTTCCATGGCTTTATTTCGCTTAGTTGCTTACTCTTCAGTAGAACTGCATATTCACTCAAGAAATGAGCACCTTTGTGAAATGACCCAAATTGAAGCAGAAAACATTGTTGGAGTGTCAGAATGCATAGATAGAAGGCAAATAAGCGTTCCATGGCTTTATTTCGCTTACTTGCTTACTCTTGTGTAGAACTGCATGTTCACTCCAGAAATAAGCATCTTTGTAAAATGAGTCAAATTGAAGCAGAACACATTGGTGGAGTGTCAGAATGCATAGATAGAATGCAAATAAGCGTTCTATGGCTTTATTTCGCTTAGTTGCTTACTCTTGAGTAGAACTGCATGTTCACGCCAGAAATAAGCATCATTGTAAAATGAGCCAAATTGAAGCAGAAAACATTGTTGGAGTGTCAGAATGCATAGATCGAAGGCAAATAAGCGTTCCATGGCTTTATTTCGCTTACTTGCTTACTCTTGAGTAGAACTGCATATTCACTCCAGGAATAAGCATCTTTGTAAAATGAGTCAAATTGAAGCAGAACACATTGTTGGAGTGTCAGAATGCATAGATAGAAGGCAAATAAGCGTTCCATGGCTTTATTTCGCTTACTTGCTTACTCTTGAGTAGAACTGCATGTTCACTCTAGAAATAAGCATCTTTGTAAAATGAGTCAAATTGAAGCAGAACACATTGGTGGAGTGTCAGAATGCATAGATAGAAGGCAAATAAGCGTTCTATGGCTTTATTTCGCTTAGTTGCTTACTCTTGAGTAGAACTGCATGTTCACGCCAGAAATAAGCATCTTTGTAAAATGAGTCAAATTGAAGCAGAAAACATTGTTGGAGTGTCAGAATGCATAGATAGAAGGCAAATAAGCGTTCCATGGCTTTATTTCGCTTACTTGCTTACTCTTGAGTAGAACTGCATGTTCACGCCAGAAATAAGCATCTTTGTAAAATGAGCCAAATTGAAGCAGAAAACATTGTTGGAGTGTCAGAATGCATAGATAGAAGGCAAATAAGCGTTCCATGGCTTTATTTCGCTTAGTTGCTTACTCTTGAGTAGAACTGCATGTTCACTCCAGAAATAAGCATCTTTGTAAAATGAGTCAAATTGAAGCAGAACACATTGGTGGAGTGTCAGAATGCATAGATAGAAGGCAGATGAGCGTTCTATGGCTTTATTTCGCTTAGTTGCTTACTCTTGAGTAGAACTGCATGTTCACGCCAGAAATAAGCATCTTTGTAAAATGAGCCAAATTGAAGCAGAAAACATGGTTGGAGTGTCAGAATGCATAGATAGAAGGCAAATAAGCGTTCCATGGCTTTATTTCGCTTAGTTGCTTACTCTTGAGTAGAACTGCATGTTCACTCCAGAAATAAGCATCTTTGTAAAATGAGTCAAATTGAAGCAGAACACATTGGTGGAGTGTCAGAATGCATAGATAGAAGGCAAATAAGCGCTCTATGGCTTTATTTCGCTTAGTTGCTTACTCTTGAGTAGAACTGCATGTTCACGCCAGAAATAAGCATCTTTGTAAAATGAGTCAAATTGAAGCAGAAAACATTGTTGGAGTGTCAGAATGCATAGATAGAAGGCAAATAAGCGTTCCATCGCTTTATTTCGCTTAGTTGCTTACTCTTGAGTAGAACTGCATGTTCACGCCAGAAATAAGCATCTTTGTAAAATAAGCCAAATTGAAGCAGAAAACATTGTTGGAGTGTCAGAATGCATACATAGAAGGCAAATAAGCGTTCCATGGGTTTATTTCGCTTAGTTGCTTACTCTTGAGTAGAACTGCATGTTCACTCCAGAAATAAGCATCTTTGTAAAATGAGTCAAATTGAAGCAGAACACATTGTTGGAGTGTCAGAATGCATAGATAGAAGGCAGATAAGCGTTCTATGGCTTTATTTCGCTTAGTTGCTTACTCTTGAGTAGAACTGCATGTTCACGCCAGAAATAAGCATCATTGTAAAATGAGCCAAATTGAAGCAGAAAACATTGTTGGAGTGTCAGAATGCATAGATCGAAGGCAAATAAGCGTTCCATGGCTTTATTTCGCTTACTTGCTTACTCTTGAGTAGAACTGCATGTTCACGCCAGAAATAAGCATCTTTGTAAAATGAGCCAAATTGAAGCAGAAAACATTGTTGGAGTGTCAGAATGCATAGATCGAAGGCAAATAAGCGTTCCATGGCTTTATTTCGCTTAGTTGCTTACTCTTGAGTAGAACTGCATGTTCACGCCAGAAATAAGCATCTTTGTAAAATGAGTCAAAATGAAGCAGAAAACATTGTTGGAGAGTCAGAATGCATAGATAGAAGGCAAATAAGCGTTCCATGGCTTTATTTCGCTTAGTTGCTTACTCTTGAGTAGAACTGCATATTCACTCAAGAAATGAGCACCTTTGTGAAATGACCCAAATTGAAGCAGAAAACATTGTTGGAGTGTCAGAATGCATAGATAGAAGGCAAATAAGCGTTCCATGGCTTTATTTCGCTTACTTGCTTACTCTTGTGTAGAACTGCATGTTCACTCCAGAAATAAGCATCTTTGTAAAATGAGTCAAATTGAAGCAGAACACATTGGTGGAGTGTCAGAATGCATAGATAGAATGCAAATAAGCGTTCTATGGCTTTATTTCGCTTAGTTGCTTACTCTTGAGTAGAACTGCATGTTCACGCCAGAAATAAGCATCATTGTAAAATGAGCCAAATTGAAGCAGAAAACATTGTTGGAGTGTCAGAATGCATAGATAGAAGGCAAATAAGCGTTCCATGGCTTTATTTCGCTTACTTGCTTACTCTTGAGTAGAACTGCATGTTCACTCCAGAAATAAGCATCTTTGTAAAATGAGTCAAATTGAAGCAGAACACATTGTTGGAGTGTCAGAATGCATAGATAGAAGGCAAATAAGCGTTCTATGGCTTTATTTCGCTTAGTTGCTTACTCTTGAGTAGAACTGCATGTTCACGCCAGAAATAAGCATCTTTGTAAAATGAGTCAAATTGAAGCAGAAAACATTGTTGGAGTGTCAGAATGCATAGATAGAAGGCAAATAAGCGTTCCATGGCTTTATTTCGCTTAGTTGCTTACTCTTGAGTAGAACTGCATGTTCACGCCAGAAATAAGCATCTTTGTAAAATGAGCCAAATTGAAGCAGAAAACATTGTTGGAGTGTCAGAATGCATAGATAGAAGGCAAATAAGCGTTCCATGGCTTTATTTCGCTTAGTTGCTTACTCTTGAGTAGAACTGCATGTTCACTCCAGAAATAAGCATCTTTGTAAAATGAGTCAAATTGAAGCAGAACACATTGGTGGAGTGTCAGAATGCATAGATAGAAGGCAGATAAGCGTTCTATGGCTTTATTTCGCTTAGTTGCTTACTCTTGAGTAGAACTGCATGTTCACGCCAGAAATAAGCATCATTGTAAAATGAGCCAAATTGAAGCAGAAAACATTGTTGGAGTGTCAGAATGCATAGATCGAAGGCAAATAAGCGTTCCATGGCTTTATTTCGCTTACTTGCTTACTCTTGAGTAGAACTGCATGTTCACGCCAGAAATAAGCATCTTTGTAAAATGAGCCAAATTGAAGCAGAAAACATTGTTGGAGTGTCAGAATGCATAGATCGAAGGCAAATAAGCGTTCCATGGCTTTATTTCGCTTAGTTGCTTACTCTTGAGTAGAACTGCATGTTCACGCCAGAAATAAGCATCTTTGTAAAATGAGCCAAAATGAAGCAGAAAACATTGTTGGAGAGTCAGAATGCATAGATAGAAGGCAAATAAGCGTTCCATGGCTTTATTTCGCTTAGTTGCTTACTCTTGAGTAGAACTGCATATTCACTCAAGAAATGAGCACCTTTGTGAAATGACCCAAATTGAAGCAGAAAACATTGTTGGAGTGTCAGAATGCATAGATAGAAGGCAAATAAGCGTTCCATGGCTTTATTTCGCTTACTTGCTTACTCTTGTGTAGAACTGCATGTTCACTCCAGAAATAAGCATCTTTGTAAAATGAGTCAAATTGAAGCAGAACACATTGGTGGAGTGTCAGAATGCATAGATAGAATGCAAATAAGCGTTCTATGGCTTTATTTCGCTTAGTTGCTTACTCTTGAGTAGAACTGCATGTTCACGCCAGAAATAAGCATCATTGTAAAATGAGCCAAATTGAAGCAGAAAACATTGTTGGAGTGTCAGAATGCATAGATCGAAGGCAAATAAGCGTTCCATGGCTTTATTTCGCTTACTTGCTTACTCTTGAGTAGAACTGCATATTCACTCCAGGAATAATCATCTTTGTAAAATGAGTCAAATTGAAGCAGAACACATTGTTGGAGTGTCAGAATGCATAGATAGAAGGCAAATAAGCGTTCCATGGCTTTATTTCGCTTAGTTGCTTACTCTTGAGTAGAACTGCATGTTCACTCCAGAAATAAGCATCTTTGTAAAATGAGTCAAATTGAAGCAGAACACATTGGTGGAGTGTCAGAATGCATAGATAGAAGGCAAATAAGCGTTCTATGGCTTTATTTCGCTTAGTTGCTTACTCTTGAGTAGAACTGCATGTTCACGCCAGAAATAAGCATCTTTGTAAAATGAGTCAAATTGAAGCAGAAAACATTGTTGGAGTGTCAGAATGCATAGATAGAAGGCAAATAAGCGTTCCATGGCTTTATTTCGCTTAGTTGCTTACTCTTGAGTAGAACTGCATGTTCACGCCAGAAATAAGCATCTTTGTAAAATGAGCCAAATTGAAGCAGAAAACATTGTTGGAGTGTCAGAATGCATAGATAGAAGGCAAATAAGCGTTCCATGGCTTTATTTCGCTTAGTTGCTTACTCTTGAGTAGAACTGCATGTTCACTCCAGAAATAAGCATCTTTGTAAAATGAGTCAAATTGAAGCAGAACACATTGGTGGAGTGTCAGAATGCATAGATAGAAGGCAAATAAGCGCTCTATGGCTTTATTTCGCTTAGTTGCTTACTCTTGAGTAGAACTGCATGTTCACGCCAGAAATAAGCATCTTTGTAAAATGAGTCAAATTGAAGCAGAAAACATTGTTGGAGTGTCAGAATGCATAGATAGAAGGCAAATAAGCGTTCCATGGCTTTATTTCGCTTAGTTGCTTACTCTTGAGTAGAACTGCATGTTCACGCCAGAAATAAGCATCTTTGTAAAATAAGCCAAATTGAAGCAGAAAACATTGTTGGAGTGTCAGAATGCATACATAGAAGGCAAATAAGCGTTCCATGGGTTTATTTCGCTTAGTTGCTTACTCTTGAGTAGAACTGCATGTTCACTCCAGAAATAAGCATCTTTGTAAAATGAGTCAAATTGAAGCAGAACACATTGTTGGAGTGTCAGAATGCATAGATAGAAGGCAGATAAGCGTTCTATGGCTTTATTTCGCTTAGTTGCTTACTCTTGAGTAGAACTGCATGTTCACGCCAGAAATAAGCATCATTGTAAAATGAGCCAAATTGAAGCAGAAAACATTGTTGGAGTGTCAGAATGCATAGATCGAAGGCAAATAAGCGTTCCATGGCTTTATTTCGCTTAGTTGCTTACTCTTGAGTAGAACTGCATGTTCACGCCAGAAATAAGCATCTTTGTAAAATGAGTCAAATTGAAGCAGAAAACATTGTTGGAGTGTCAGAATGCATAGATAGAAGGCAAATAAGCGTTCCATGGCTTTATTTCGCTTAGTTGCTTACTCTTGAGTAGAACTGCATGTTCACGCCAGAAATAAGCATCTTTGTAAAATAAGCCAAATTGAAGCAGAAAACATTGTTGGAGTGTCAGAATGCATAGATAGAAGGCAAATAAGCGTTCCATGGGTTTATTTCGCTTAGTTGCTTACTCTTGAGTAGAACTGCATGTTCACTCCAGAAATAAGCATCTTTGTAAAATGAGTCAAATTGAAGCAGAACACATTGGTGGAGTGTCAGAATGCATAGATAGAAGGCAGATAAGCGTTCTATGGCTTTATTTCGCTTAGTTGCTTACTCTTGAGTAGAACTGCATGTTCACGCCAGAAATAAGCATCATTGTAAAATGAGCCAAATTGAAGCAGAAAACATTGCTGGAGTGTCAGAATGCATAGATCGAAGGCAAATAAGCGTTCCATGGCTTTATTTCGCTTACTTGCTTACTCTTGAGTAGAACTGCATATTCACTCCAGGAATAAGCATCTTTGTAAAATGAGTCAAATTGAAGCAGAACACATTGTTGGAGTGTCAGAATGCATAGATAGAAGGCAAATAAGCGTTCCATGGCTTTATTTCGCTTACTTGCTTACTCTTGAGTAGAACTGCATGTTCACTCCAGAAATAAGCATCTTTGTAAAATGAGTCAAATTGAAGCAGAACACATTGGTGGAGTGTCGGAATGCATAGATAGAAGGCAAATAAGCGTTCTATGGCTTTATTTCGCTTAGTTGCTTACTCTTGAGTAGAACTGCATGTTCACGCCAGAAATAAGCATCTTTGTAAAATGAGTCAAATTGAAGCAGAAAACATTGTTGGAGTGTCAGAATGCATAGATAGAAGGCAAATAAGCGTTCCATGGCTTTATTTCGCTTAGTTGCTTACTCTTGAGTAGAACTGCATGTTCACGCCAGAAATAAGCATCTTTGTAAAATGAGCCAAATTGAAGCAGAACACATTGTTGGAGTGTCAGAATGCAGAGATAGAAGGCAGATAAGCGTTCCATGGCTTTATTTCGCTTAGTTGCTTACTCTTGAGTAGAACTGCATGTTCACTCCAGAAATAAGCATCTTTGTAAAATGAGTCAAATTGAAGCAGAACACATTGGTGGAGTGTCAGAATGCATAGATAGAAGGCAAATAAGCGTTCTATGGCTTTATTTCGCTTAGTTGCTTACTCTTGAGTAGAACTGCATGTTCACGCCAGAAATAAGCATCTTTGTTAAATGAGCCAAATTGAAGCACAAAACATTGTTGGAGTGTCAGAATGCATAGATAGAAGGCAAATAAGCGTTCCATGGCTTTATTTCGCTTAGTTGCTTACTCTTGAGTAGAACTGCATATTCACTCCAAAAATAATCATCTTTGTAAAATGAGTCAAATTGAAGCAGAACACATTGGTGGAGTGTCAGAATGCATAGATAGAAGGCAAATAAGCGTTCTATGGCATTATTTCGCTTAGTTGCTTACTCTTGAGTAGAACTGCATGTTCACGCCAGAAATAAGCATCTTTGTAAAATGAGCCAAATTGAAGCAGAAAACATTGTTGGAGTGTCAGAATGCATAGATAGAAGGCAAATAAGCGTTCTATGGCTTTATTTCGCTTAGTTGCTTACTCTTGAGTAGAACTGCATGTTCACGCCAGAAATAAGCATCTTTGTAAAATGAGCCAAATTGAAGCAGAACACATTGTTGGAGTGTCAGAATGCATAGATAGAAGGCAAATAAGCGTTCTATGGCTTTATTTCGCTTAGTTGCTTACTCTTGAGTAGAACTGCATGTTCACGCCAGAAATAAGCATCTTTGTAAAATGAGTCAAATTGAAGCAGAAAACATTGTTGGAGTGTCAGAATGCATAGATAGAAGGCAAATAAGCGTTCCATGGCTTTATTTCGCTTACTTGCTTACTCTTGAGTAGAACTGCATGTTCACTCCAGAAATAAGCATCTTTGTAAAATGAGTCAAATTGAAGCAGAACACATTGTTGGAGTGTCAGAATGCATAGATAGAAGGCAAATAAGCGTTTTATGGCTTTATTTCGCTTAGTTGCTTACTCTTGAGTAGAACTGCATGTTCACGCCAGAAATGAGCATCTTTGTAAAATGAGCCAAATTGAAGCAGAAAACATTGTTGGAATGTCAGAATGCATAGATCGAAGGCAAATAAGCGTTCCATGGCTTTATTTCGCTTAGTTGCTTACTCTTGAGTAGAACTGCATATTCACTCAAGAAATGAGCACCTATGTGAAATGACCCAAATTGAAGCAGAAAACATTGTTGGAGTGTCAGAATGCATAGATAGAAGGCAAATAAGCGTTCTATGGCTTTATTTCGCTTAGTTGCTTACTCTTGAGTAGAACTGCATGTTCACGCCAGAAATAAGCATCTTTGTAAAATGAGCCAAATTGAAGCAGAAAACATTGTTGAAGTGTCAGAATGCATAGATAGAAGGCAAATAAGCGTTCCATGGCTTTATTTCGCTTAGTTGCTTACTCTTGAGTAGAACTGCATGTTCACGCCAGAAATAAGCATCTTTGTAAAATGAGCCAAAGTGAAGCAGAACACATTGGTGGAGTGTCAGAATGCATAGATAGAAGGCAAATAAGCGTTCTATGGCTTTATTTCGCTAAGTTGCTTACTCTTGAGTAGAACTGCATGTTCACGCCAGAAATAAGCATCTTTGTAAAATGAGCCAAACTGAAGCAGAAAACATTGTTGGAGTGTCAGAATGCATAGATAGAAGGCAAATAAGCGTTCCATGGCTTTATTTCGCTTAGTTGCTTACTCTTGAGTAGAACTGCATGTTCACGCCAGAAATAAGCATCTTTGTAAAATGAGCCAAATTGAAGCAGAACACATTGTTGGAGTGTCAGAATGCATAGATAGAAGGCAAATAAGCGTTCTATGGCTTTATTTCGCTTAGTTGCTTACTCTTGAGTAGAACTGCATGTTCACGCCAGAAATAAGCATCTTTGTAAAATGAGTCAAATTGAAGCAGAAAACATTGTTGGAGTGTCAGAATGCATAGATAGAAGGCAAATAAGCGTTCCATGGCTTTATTTCGCTTACTTGCTTACTCTTGAGTAGAACTGCATGTTCACTCCAGAAATAAGCATCTTTGTAAAATGAGTCAAATTGAAGCAGAACACATTGTTGGAGTGTCAGAATGCATAGATAGAAGGCAAATAAGCGTTTTATGGCTTTATTTCGCTTAGTTGCTTACTCTTGAGTAGAACTGCATGTTCACGCCAGAAATGAGCATCTTTGTAAAATGAGCCAAATTGAAGCAGAAAACATTGTTGGAATGTCAGAATGCATAGATCGAAGGCAAATAAGCGTTCCATGGCTTTATTTCGCTTAGTTGCTTACTCTTGAGTAGAACTGCATATTCACTCAAGAAATGAGCACCTATGTGAAATGACCCAAATTGAAGCAGAAAACATTGTTGGAGTGTCAGAATGCATAGATAGAAGGCAAATAAGCGTTCTATGGCTTTATTTCGCTTAGTTGCTTACTCTTGAGTAGAACTGCATGTTCACGCCAGAAATAAGCATCTTTGTAAAATGAGCCAAATTGAAGCAGAAAACATTGTTGAAGTGTCAGAATGCATAGATAGAAGGCAAATAAGCGTTCCATGGCTTTATTTCGCTTAGTTGCTTACTCTTGAGTAGAACTGCATGTTCACGCCAGAAATAAGCATCTTTGTAAAATGAGCCAAATTGAAGCAGAAAACATTGTTGGAGTGTCAGAATGCATAGATAGAAGGCAAATAAGCGTTCCATGGCTTTATTTCGCATAGTTGTTTACTCTTGAGTACAACTGCATTTTCACTCCAGAAATAAGCATCTTTGTAAAATGAGTCAAATTGAAGCAGAACACATTGGTGGAGTGTCAGAATGCATAGATAGAAGGCAAATAAGCGTTCTATGGCTTTATTTCGCTAAGTTGCTTACTCTTGAGTAGAACTGCATGTTCACGCCAGAAATAAGCATCTTTGTAAAATGAGCCAAACTGAAGCAGAAAACATTGTTGGAGTGTCAGAATGCATAGATAGAAGGCAAATAAGCGTTCCATGGCTTTATTTCGCTTAGTTGCTTACTCTTGAGTAGAACTGCATGTTCACGCCAGAAATAAGCATCTTTGTAAAATGAGTCAAATTGAAGCAGAACACATTGGTGGAGTGTCAGAATGCATAGATAGAAGGCAAATAAGCGTTCTATGGCTTTATTTCGCTAAGTTGCTTACTCTTGAGTAGAACTGCATGTTCACGCCAGAAATAAGCATCTTTGTAAAATGAGCCAAATTGAAGCAGAAAACATTGTTGGAGTGTCAGAATGCATAGATAGAAGGCAAATAAGCGTTCTATGGCTTTATTTCGCTTAGCTGCTTACTCTTGAGTAGAACTGCATGTTCACGCCAGAAATAAGCATCTTTGTAAAATGAGTCAAATTGAAGCAGAAAACATTGTTGGAGAGTCAGAATGCATAGATAGAAGGCAAATAAGCGTTCCATGGCTTTATTTCGCTTAGTTGCTTACTCTTGAGTAGAACTGCATATTCACTCAAGAAATGAGCACCTTTGTGAAATGACCCAAATTGAAGCAGAAAACATTGTTGGAGTGTCAGAATGCATAGATCGAAGGCAAATAAGCGTTCCATGGCTTTATTTCGCTTAGTTGCTTACTCTTGAGTAGAACTGCATGTTCACGCCAGAAATAAGCATCTTTGTAAAATGAGCCAAAATGAAGCAGAAAACATTGTTGGAGAGTCAGAATGCATAGATAGAAGGCAAATAAGCGTTCCATGGCTTTATTTCGCTTAGTTGCTTACTCTTCAGTAGAACTGCATATTCACTCAAGAAATGAGCACCTTTGTGAAATGACCCAAATTGAAGCAGAAAACATTGTTGGAGTGTCAGAATGCATAGATAGAAGGCAAATAAGCGTTCCATGGCTTTATTTCGCTTACTTGCTTACTCTTGTGTAGAACTGCATGTTCACTCCAGAAATAAGCATCTTTGTAAAATGAGTCAAATTGAAGCAGAACACATTGGTGGAGTGTCAGAATGCATAGATAGAATGCAAATAAGCGTTCTATGGCTTTATTTCGCTTAGTTGCTTACTCTTGAGTAGAACTGCATGTTCACGCCAGAAATAAGCATCATTGTAAAATGAGCCAAATTGAAGCAGAAAACATTGTTGGAGTGTCAGAATGCATAGATCGAAGGCAAGTAAGCGTTCCATGGCTTTATTTCGCTTACTTGCTTACTCTTGAGTAGAACTGCATATTCACTCCAGGAATAAGCATCTTTGTAAAATGAGTCAAATTGAAGCAGAACACATTGTTGGAGTGTCAGAATGCATAGATAGAAGGCAAATAAGCGTTCCATGGCTTTATTTCGCTTACTTGCTTACTCTTGAGTAGAACTGCATGTTCACTCTAGAAATAAGCATCTTTGTAAAATGAGTCAAATTGAAGCAGAACACATTGGTGGAGTGTCAGAATGCATAGATAGAAGGCAAATAAGCGTTCTATGGCTTTATTTCGCTTAGTTGCTTACTCTTGAGTAGAACTGCATGTTCACGCCAGAAATAAGCATCTTTGTAAAATGAGTCAAATTGAAGCAGAAAACATTGTTGGAGTGTCAGAATGCATAGATAGAAGGCAAATAAGCGTTCCATGGCTTTATTTCGCTTAGTTGCTTACTCTTGAGTAGAACTGCATGTTCACGCCAGAAATAAGCATCTTTGTAAAATGAGCCAAATTGAAGCAGAAAACATTGTTGGAGTGTCAGAATGCATAGATAGAAGGCAAATAAGCGTTCCATGGCTTTATTTCGCTTAGTTGCTTACTCTTGAGTAGAACTGCATGTTCACTCCAGAAATAAGCATCTTTGTAAAATGAGTCAAATTGAAGCAGAACACATTGGTGGAGTGTCAGAATGCATAGATAGAAGGCAGATGAGCGTTCTATGGCTTTATTTCGCTTAGTTGCTTACTCTTGAGTAGAACTGCATGTTCACGCCAGAAATAAGCATCTTTGTAAAATGAGCCAAATTGAAGCAGAAAACATGGTTGGAGTGTCAGAATGCATAGATAGAAGGCAAATAAGCGTTCCATGGCTTTATTTCGCTTAGTTGCTTACTCTTGAGTAGAACTGCATGTTCACTCCAGAAATAAGCATCTTTGTAAAATGAGTCAAATTGAAGCAGAACACATTGGTGGAGTGTCAGAATGCATAGATAGAAGGCAAATAAGCGCTCTATGGCTTTATTTCGCTTAGTTGCTTACTCTTGAGTAGAACTGCATGTTCACGCCAGAAATAAGCATCTTTGTAAAATGAGTCAAATTGAAGCAGAACACATTGGTGGAGTGTCAGAATGCATAGATAGAATGCAAATAAGCGTTCTATGGCTTTATTTCGCTTAGTTGCTTACTCTTGAGTAGAACTGCATGTTCACGCCAGAAATAAGCATCATTGTAAAATGAGCCAAATTGAAGCAGAAAACATTGTTGGAGTGTCAGAATGCATAGATCGAAGGCAAATAAGCGTTCCATGGCTTTATTTCGCTTACTTGCTTACTCTTGAGTAGAACTGCATATTCACTCCAGGAATAAGCATCTTTGTAAAATGAGTCAAATTGAAGCAGAACACATTGGTGGAGTGTCAGAATGCATAGATAGAATGCAAATAAGCGTTCTATGGCTTTATTTCGCTTAGTTGCTTACTCTTGAGTAGAACTGCATGTTCACGCCAGAAATAAGCATCATTGTAAAATGAGCCAAATTGAAGCAGAAAACATTGTTGGAGTGTCAGAATGCATAGATCGAAGGCAAATAAGCGTTCCATGGCTTTATTTCGCTTACTTGCTTACTCTTGAGTAGAACTGCATGTTCACTCTAGAAATAAGCATCTTTGTAAAATGAGTCAAATTGAAGCAGAACACATTGGTGGAGTGTCAGAATGCATAGATAGAAGGCAAATAAGCGTTCTATGGCTTTATTTCGCTTAGTTGCTTACTCTTGAGTAGAACTGCATGTTCACGCCAGAAATAAGCATCTTTGTAAAATGAGTCAAATTGAAGCAGAAAACATTGTTGGAGTGTCAGAATGCATAGATAGAAGGCAAATAAGCGTTCCATGGCTTTATTTCGCTTAGTTGCTTACTCTTGAGTAGAACTGCATGTTCACGCCAGAAATAAGCATCTTTGTAAAATGAGCCAAATTGAAGCAGAAAACATTGTTGGAGTGTCAGAATGCATAGATAGAAGGCAAATAAGCGTTCCATGGCTTTATTTCGCTTAGTTGCTTACTCTTGAGTAGAACTGCATGTTCACTCCAGAAATAAGCATCTTTGTAAAATGAGTCAAATTGAAGCAGAACACATTGGTGGAGTGTCAGAATGCATAGATAGAAGGCAGATGAGCGTTCTATGGCTTTATTTCGCTTAGTTGCTTACTCTTGAGTAGAACTGCATGTTCACGCCAGAAATAAGCATCTTTGTAAAATGAGCCAAATTGAAGCAGAAAACATGGTTGGAGTGTCAGAATGCATAGATAGAAGGCAAATAAGCGTTCCATGGCTTTATTTCGCTTAGTTGCTTACTCTTGAGTAGAACTGCATGTTCACTCCAGAAATAAGCATCTTTGTAAAATGAGTCAAATTGAAGCAGAACACATTGGTGGAGTGTCAGAATGCATAGATAGAAGGCAGATGAGCGTTCTATGGCTTTATTTCGCTTAGTTGCTTACTCTTGAGTAGAACTGCATGTTCACGCCAGAAATAAGCATCTTTGTAAAATGAGCCAAATTGAAGCAGAAAACATGGTTGGAGTGTCAGAATGCATAGATAGAAGGCAAATAAGCGTTCCATGGCTTTATTTCGCTTAGTTGCTTACTCTTGAGTAGAACTGCATGTTCACTCCAGAAATAAGCATCTTTGTAAAATGAGTCAAATTGAAGCAGAACACATTGGTGGAGTGTCAGAATGCATAGATAGAAGGCAAATAAGCGCTCTATGGCTTTATTTCGCTTAGTTGCTTACTCTTGAGTAGAACTGCATGTTCACGCCAGAAATAAGCATCTTTGTAAAATGAGTCAAATTGAAGCAGAAAACATTGTTGGAGTGTCAGAATGCATAGATAGAAGGCAAATAAGCGTTCCATGGCTTTATTTCGCTTAGTTGCTTACTCTTGAGTAGAACTGCATGTTCACGCCAGAAATAAGCATCTTTGTAAAATAAGCCAAATTGAAGCAGAAAACATTGTTGGAGTGTCAGAATGCATACATAGAAGGCAAATAAGCGTTCCATGGGTTTATTTCGCTTAGTTGCTTACTCTTGAGTAGAACTGCATGTTCACTCCAGAAATAAGCATCTTTGTAAAATGAGTCAAATTGAAGCAGAACACATTGTTGGAGTGTCAGAATGCATAGATAGAAGGCAGATAAGCGTTCTATGGCTTTATTTCGCTTAGTTGCTTACTCTTGAGTAGAACTGCATGTTCACGCCAGAAATAAGCATCATTGTAAAATGAGCCAAATTGAAGCAGAAAACATTGTTGGAGTGTCAGAATGCATAGATCGAAGGCAAATAAGCGTTCCATGGCTTTATTTCGCTTACTTGCTTACTCTTGAGTAGAACTGCATGTTCACGCCAGAAATAAGCATCTTTGTAAAATGAGCCAAATTGAAGCAGAAAACATTGTTGGAGTGTCAGAATGCATAGATCGAAGGCAAATAAGCGTTCCATGGCTTTATTTCGCTTAGTTGCTTACTCTTGAGTAGAACTGCATGTTCACGCCAGAAATAAGCATCTTTGTAAAATGAGTCAAAATGAAGCAGAAAACATTGTTGGAGAGTCAGAATGCATAGATAGAAGGCAAATAAGCGTTCCATGGCTTTATTTCGCTTAGTTGCTTACTCTTGAGTAGAACTGCATATTCACTCAAGAAATGAGCACCTTTGTGAAATGACCCAAATTGAAGCAGAAAACATTGTTGGAGTGTCAGAATGCATAGATAGAAGGCAAATAAGCGTTCCATGGCTTTATTTCGCTTACTTGCTTACTCTTGTGTAGAACTGCATGTTCACTCCAGAAATAAGCATCTTTGTAAAATGAGTCAAATTGAAGCAGAACACATTGGTGGAGTGTCAGAATGCATAGATAGAATGCAAATAAGCGTTCTATGGCTTTATTTCGCTTAGTTGCTTACTCTTGAGTAGAACTGCATGTTCACGCCAGAAAAAAGCATCATTGTAAAATGAGCCAAATTGAAGCAGAAAACATTGTTGGAGTGTCAGAATGCATAGATAGAAGGCAAATAAGCGTTCCATGGCTTTATTTCGCTTACTTGCTTACTCTTGAGTAGAACTGCATGTTCACTCCAGAAATAAGCATCTTTGTAAAATGAGTCAAATTGAAGCAGAACACATTGGTGGAGTGTCAGAATGCATAGATAGAAGGCAAATAAGCGTTCTATGGCTTAATTTCGCTTAGTTGCTTACTCTTGAGTAGAACTGCATGTTCACGCCAGAAATAAGCATCTTTGTAAAATGAGTCAAATTGAAGCAGAAAACATTGTTGGAGTGTCAGAATGCATAGATAGAAGGCAAATAAGCGTTCCATGGCTTTATTTCGCTTAGTTGCTTACTCTTGAGTAGAACTGCATGTTCACGCCAGAAATAAGCATCTTTGTAAAATGAGCCAAATTGAAGCAGAAAACATTGTTGGAGTGTCAGAATGCATAGATAGAAGGCAAATAAGCGTTCCATGGCTTTATTTCGCTTAGTTGCTTACTCTTGAGTAGAACTGCATGTTCACTCCAGAAATAAGCATCTTTGTAAAATGAGTCAAATTGAAGCAGAACACATTGGTGGAGTGTCAGAATGCATAGATAGAAGGCAGATAAGCGTTCTATGGCTTTATTTCGCTTAGTTGCTTACTCTTGAGTAGAACTGCATGTTCACGCCAGAAATAAGCATCATTGTAAAATGAGCCAAATTGAAGCAGAAAACATTGTTGGAGTGTCAGAATGCATAGATCGAAGGCAAATAAGCGTTCCATGGCTTTATTTCGCTTACTTGCTTACTCTTGAGTAGAACTGCATGTTCACGCCAGAAATAAGCATCTTTGTAAAATGAGCCAAATTGAAGCAGAAAACATTGTTGGAGTGTCAGAATGCATAGATCGAAGGCAAATAAGCGTTCCATGGCTTTATTTCGCTTAGTTGCTTACTCTTGAGTAGAACTGCATGTTCACGCCAGAAATAAGCATCTTTGTAAAATGAGCCAAAATGAAGCAGAAAACATTGTTGGAGAGTCAGAATGCATAGATAGAAGGCAAATAAGCGTTCCATGGCTTTATTTCGCTTAGTTGCTTACTCTTGAGTAGAACTGCATATTCACTCAAGAAATGAGCACCTTTGTGAAATGACCCAAATTGAAGCAGAAAACATTGTTGGAGTGTCAGAATGCATAGATAGAAGGCAAATAAGCGTTCCATGGCTTTATTTCGCTTACTTGCTTACTCTTGTGTAGAACTGCATGTTCACTCCAGAAATAAGCATCTTTGTAAAATGAGTCAAATTGAAGCAGAAAACATTGTTGGAGTGTCAGAATGCATAGATAGAAGGCAAATAAGCGTTCCATGGCTTTATTTCGCTTAGTTGCTTACTCTTGAGTAGAACTGCATGTTCACGCCAGAAATAAGCATCTTTGTAAAATGAGCCAAATTGAAGCAGAAAACATTGTTGGAGTGTCAGAATGCATAGATAGAAGGCAAATAAGCGTTCCATGGCTTTATTTCGCTTAGTTGCTTACTCTTGAGTAGAACTGCATGTTCACTCCAGAAATAAGCATCTTTGTAAAATGAGTCAAATTGAAGCAGAACACATTGGTGGAGTGTCAGAATGCATAGATAGAAGGCAAATAAGCGCTCTATGGCTTTATTTCGCTTAGTTGCTTACTCTTGAGTAGAACTGCATGTTCACGCCAGAAATAAGCATCTTTGTAAAATGAGTCAAATTGAAGCAGAAAACATTGTTGGAGTGTCAGAATGCATAGATAGAAGGCAAATAAGCGTTCCATGGCTTTATTTCGCTTAGTTGCTTACTCTTGAGTAGAACTGCATGTTCACGCCAGAAATAAGCATCTTTGTAAAATAAGCCAAATTGAAGCAGAAAACATTGTTGGAGTGTCAGAATGCATACATAGAAGGCAAATAAGCGTTCCATGGGTTTATTTCGCTTAGTTGCTTACTCTTGAGTAGAACTGCATGTTCACTCCAGAAATAAGCATCTTTGTAAAATGAGTCAAATTGAAGCAGAACACATTGTTGGAGTGTCAGAATGCATAGATAGAAGGCAGATAAGCGTTCTATGGCTTTATTTCGCTTAGTTGCTTACTCTTGAGTAGAACTGCATGTTCACGCCAGAAATAAGCATCATTGTAAAATGAGCCAAATTGAAGCAGAAAACATTGTTGGAGTGTCAGAATGCATAGATCGAAGGCAAATAAGCGTTCCATGGCTTTATTTCGCTTACTTGCTTACTCTTGAGTAGAACTGCATGTTCACGCCAGAAATAAGCATCTTTGTAAAATGAGCCAAATTGAAGCAGAAAACATTGTTGGAGTGTCAGAATGCATAGATCGAAGGCAAATAAGCGTTCCATGGCTTTATTTCGCTTAGTTGCTTACTCTTGAGTAGAACTGCATGTTCACGCCAGAAATAAGCATCTTTGTAAAATGAGTCAAAATGAAGCAGAAAACATTGTTGGAGAGTCAGAATGCATAGATAGAAGGCAAATAAGCGTTCCATGGCTTTATTTCGCTTAGTTGCTTACTCTTGAGTAGAACTGCATATTCACTCAAGAAATGAGCACCTTTGTGAAATGACCCAAATTGAAGCAGAAAACATTGTTGGAGTGTCAGAATGCATAGATAGAAGGCAAATAAGCGTTCCATGGCTTTATTTCGCTTACTTGCTTACTCTTGTGTAGAACTGCATGTTCACTCCAGAAATAAGCATCTTTGTAAAATGAGTCAAATTGAAGCAGAACACATTGGTGGAGTGTCAGAATGCATAGATAGAATGCAAATAAGCGTTCTATGGCTTTATTTCGCTTAGTTGCTTACTCTTGAGTAGAACTGCATGTTCACGCCAGAAATAAGCATCATTGTAAAATGAGCCAAATTGAAGCAGAAAACATTGTTGGAGTGTCAGAATGCATAGATAGAAGGCAAATAAGCGTTCCATGGCTTTATTTCGCTTACTTGCTTACTCTTGAGTAGAACTGCATGTTCACTCCAGAAATAAGCATCTTTGTAAAATGAGTCAAATTGAAGCAGAACACATTGGTGGAGTGTCAGAATGCATAGATAGAAGGCAATTAAGCGTTCTATGGCTTTATTTCGCTTAGTTGCTTACTCTTGAGTAGAACTGCATGTTCACGCCAGAAATAAGCATCTTTGTAAAATGAGTCAAATTGAAGCAGAAAACATTGTTGGAGTGTCAGAATGCATAGATAGAAGGCAAATAAGCGTTCCATGGCTTTATTTCGCTTAGTTGCTTACTCTTGAGTAGAACTGCATGTTCACGCCAGAAATAAGCATCTTTGTAAAATGAGCCAAATTGAAGCAGAAAACATTGTTGGAGTGTCAGAATGCATAGATAGAAGGCAAATAAGCGTTCCATGGCTTTATTTCGCTTAGTTGCTTACTCTTGAGTAGAACTGCATGTTCACTCCAGAAATAAGCATCTTTGTAAAATGAGTCAAATTGAAGCAGAACACATTGGTGGAGTGTCAGAATGCATAGATAGAAGGCAGATAAGCGTTCTATGGCTTTATTTCGCTTAGTTGCTTACTCTTGAGTAGAACTGCATGTTCACGCCAGAAATAAGCATCATTGTAAAATGAGCCAAATTGAAGCAGAAAACATTGTTGGAGTGTCAGAATGCATAGATCGAAGGCAAATAAGCGTTCCATGGCTTTATTTCGCTTACTTGCTTACTCTTGAGTAGAACTGCATGTTCACGCCAGAAATAAGCATCTTTGTAAAATGAGCCAAATTGAAGCAGAAAACATTGTTGGAGTGTCAGAATGCATAGATCGAAGGCAAATAAGCGTTCCATGGCTTTATTTCGCTTAGTTGCTTACTCTTGAGTAGAACTGCATGTTCACGCCAGAAATAAGCATCTTTGTAAAATGAGCCAAAATGAAGCAGAAAACATTGTTGGAGAGTCAGAATGCATAGATAGAAGGCAAATAAGCGTTCCATGGCTTTATTTCGCTTAGTTGCTTACTCTTGAGTAGAACTGCATATTCACTCAAGAAATGAGCACCTTTGTGAAATGACCCAAATTGAAGCAGAAAACATTGTTGGAGTGTCAGAATGCATAGATAGAAGGCAAATAAGCGTTCCATGGCTTTATTTCGCTTACTTGCTTACTCTTGTGTAGAACTGCATGTTCACTCCAGAAATAAGCATCTTTGTAAAATGAGTCAAATTGAAGCAGAACACATTGGTGGAGTGTCAGAATGCATAGATAGAATGCAAATAAGCGTTCTATGGCTTTATTTCGCTTAGTTGCTTACTCTTGAGTAGAACTGCATGTTCACGCCAGAAATAAGCATCATTGTAAAATGAGCCAAATTGAAGCAGAAAACATTGTTGGAGTGTCAGAATGCATAGATCGAAGGCAAATAAGCGTTCCATGGCTTTATTTCGCTTACTTGCTTACTCTTGAGTAGAACTGCATATTCACTCCAGGAATAAGCATCTTTGTAAAATGAGTCAAATTGAAGCAGAACACATTGTTGGAGTGTCAGAATGCATAGATAGAAGGCAAATAAGCGTTCCATGGCTTTATTTCGCTTACTTGCTTACTCTTGAGTAGAACTGCATGTTCACTCCAGAAATAAGCATCTTTGTAAAATGAGTCAAATTGAAGCAGAACACATTGGTGGAGTGTCAGAATGCATAGATAGAAGGCAAATAAGCGTTCTATGGCTTTATTTCGCTTAGTTGCTTACTCTTGAGTAGAACTGCATGTTCACGCCAGAAATAAGCATCTTTGTAAAATGAGCCAAATTGAAGCAGAAAACATTGTTGGAGTGTCAGAATGCATAGATAGAAGGCAAATAAGCGTTCCATGGCTTTATTTCGCTTAGTTGCTTACTCTTGAGTAGAACTGCATGTTCACTCCAGAAATAAGCATCTTTGTAAAATGAGTCAAATTGAAGCAGAACACATTGGTGGAGTGTCAGAATGCATAGATAGAAGGCAGATAAGCGTTCTATGGCTTTATTTCGCTTAGTTGCTTACTCTTGAGTAGAACTGCATGTTCACGCCAGAAATAAGCATCTTTGTAAAATGAGCCAAATTGAAGCAGAAAACATTGTTGGAGTGTCAGAATGCATAGATAGAAGGCAAATAAGCGTTCCATGGCTTTATTTCGCTTAGTTGCTTACTCTTGAGTAGAACTGCATGTTCACTCCAGAAATAAGCATCTTTGTAAAATGAGTCAAATTGAAGCAGAACACATTGGTGGAGTGTCAGAATGCATAGATAGAAGGCAAATAAGCGCTCTATGGCTTTATTTCGCTTAGTTGCTTACTCTTGAGTAGAACTGCATGTTCACGCCAGAAATAAGCATCTTTGTAAAATGAGTCAAATTGAAGCAGAAAACATTGTTGGAGTGTCAGAATGCATAGATAGAAGGCAAATAAGCGTTCCATGGCTTTATTTCGCTTAGTTGCTTACTCTTGAGTAGAACTGCATGTTCACGCCAGAAATAAGCATCTTTGTAAAATAAGCCAAATTGAAGCAGAAAACATTGTTGGAGTGTCAGAATGCATACATAGAAGGCAAATAAGCGTTCCATGGGTTTATTTCGCTTAGTTGCTTACTCTTGAGTAGAACTGCATGTTCACTCCAGAAATAAGCATCTTTGTAAAATGAGTCAAATTGAAGCAGAACACATTGGTGGAGTGTCAGAATGCATAGATAGAAGGCAGATAAGCGTTCTATGGCTTTATTTCGCTTAGTTGCTTACTCTTGAGTAGAACTGCATGTTCACGCCAGAAATAAGCATCATTGTAAAATGAGCCAAATTGAAGCAGAAAACATTGTTGGAGTGTCAGAATGCATAGATCGAAGGCAAATAAGCGTTCCATGGCTTTATTTCGCTTACTTGCTTACTCTTGAGTAGAACTGCATATTCACTCCAGGAATAAGCATCTTTGTAAAATGAGTCAAATTGAAGCAGAACACATTGTTGGAGTGTCAGAATGCATAGATAGAAGGCAATTAAGCGTTCCATGGCTTTATTTCGCTTACTTGCTTACTCTTGAGTAGAACTGCATGTTCACTCCAGAAATAAGCATCTTTGTAAAATGAGTCAAATTGAAGCAGAACACATTGGTGGAGTGTCAGAATGCATAGATAGAAGGCAAATAAGCGTTCCATGGCTTTATTTCGCTTAGTTGCTTACTCTTGAGTAGAACTGCATGTTCACGCCAGAAATAAGCATCTTTGTAAAATGAGTCAAATTGAAGCAGAAAACATTGTTGGAGTGTCAGAATGCATAGATAGAAGGCAAATAAGCGTTCCATGGCTTTATTTCGCTTAGTTGCTTACTCTTGAGTAGAACTGCATATTCACGCCAGAAATAAGCATCTTTGTAAAATGAGCCAAATTGAAGCAGAACACATTGGTGGAGTGTCAGAATGCATAGATAGAAGGCAGATAAGCGTTCCATGGCTTTATTTCGCTTAGTTGCTTACTCTTGAGTAGAACTGCATGTTCACTCCAGAAATAAGCATCTTTGTAAAATGAGCCAAATTGAAGCAGAAAACATTGTTGGAGTGTCAGAATGCATAGATAGAAGGCAAATAAGCGTTCCATGGCTTTATTTCGCTTAGTTGCTTACTCTTGAGTAGAACTGCATGTTCACTCCAGAAATAAGCATCTTTGTAAAATGAGTCAAATTGAAGCAGAACACATTGGTGGAGTGTCAGAATGCATAGATAGAAGGCAAATAAGCGTTCTATGGCTTTATTTCGCTTAGTTGCTTACTCTTGAGTAGAACTGCATGTTCACGCCAGAAATAAGCATCTTTGTAAAATGAGCCAAAGTGAAGCACAAAACATTGTTGGAGTGTCAGAATGCATAGATAGAAGGCAAATAAGCGTTCCATGGCTTTATTTCGCTTAGTTGCTTACTCTTGAGTAGAACTGCATGTTCACGCCAGAAATAAGCATCTTTGTAAAATGAGCCAAATTGAAGCAGAACACATTGTTGGAGTGTCAGAATGCATAGATAGAAGGCAAATAAGCGTTCTATGGCTTTATTTCGCTTAGTTGCTTACTCTTGAGTAGAACTGCATGTTCACGCCAGAAATAAGCATCTTTGTAAAATGAGCCAAATTGAAGCAGAAAACATTGTTGGAGTGTCAGAATGCATAGATAGAAGGCAAATAAGCGTTCTATGGCTTTATTTCGCTAAGTTGCTTACTCTTGAGTAGAACTGCATGTTCACGCCAGAAATAAGCATCTTTGTAAAATGAGCCAAACTGGAGCAGAAAACATTGTTGGAGTGTCAGAATGCATAGATAGAAGGCAAATAAGCGTTCCATGGCTTTATTTTGCTTAGTTGCTTACTCTTGAGTAGAACTGCATGTTCACGCCAGAAATAAGCATCTTTGTAAAATGAGTCAAATTGAAGCAGAACACAATGGTGGAGTGTCAGAATGCATAGATAGAAGGCAAATAAGCGTTCCATGGCTTTATTTCGCTTAGTTGCTTACTCTTGAGTAGAACTGCATGTTCACGCCAGAAATAAGCATCTTTGTAAAATGAGCCAAATTGAAGCAGAAAACATTGTTGGAGTGTCAGAATGCATAGATAGAAGGCAAATAAGCGTTCCATGGCTTTATTACGCATAGTTGTTTACTCTTGAGTAGAACTGCATGTTCACTCCAGAAATAAGCATCTTTGTAAAATGAGTCAAATTGAAGCAGAACACATTGTTGGAGTGTCAGAATGCATAGATAGAAGGCAAATAAGCGTTCCATGGCTTTATTTCGCTTAGTTGCTTACTCTTGAGTAGAACTGCATGTTCACGCCAGAAATAAGCATCTTTGTAAAATGAGTCAAATTGAAGCAGAACACATTGTTGGAGTGTCAGAATGCATAGATAGAAGGCAAATAAGCGTTTTATGGCTTTATTTCGCTTAGTTGCTTACTCTTGAGTAGAACTGCATGTTCACGCCAGAAATGAGCATCTTTGTAAAATGAGCCAAATTGAAGCAGAAAACATTGTTGGAATGTCAGAATGCATAGATCGAAGGCAAATAAGCGCTCTATGGCTTTATTTCGCTTAGTTGCTTACTCTTGAGTAGAACTGCATGTTCACGCCAGAATTAAGCATCTTTGTAAAATGAGTCAAATTGAAGCAGAAAACATTGTTGGAGTGTCAGAATGCATAGATAGAAGGCAAATAAGCGTTCCATGGCTTTATTTCGCTTAGTTGCTTACTCTTGAGTAGAACTGCATGTTCACGCCAGAAATAAGCATCTTTGTAAAATAAGCCAAATTGAAGCAGAAAACATTGTTGGAGTGTCAGAATGCATAGATAGAAGGCAAATAAGCGTTCCATGGGTTTATTTCGCTTAGTTGCTTACTCTTGAGTAGAACTGCATGTTCACTCCAGAAATAAGCATCTTTGTAAAATGAGCCAAATTGAAGCAGAAAACATTGTTGGAGTGTCAGAATGCATAGATAGAAGGCAAATAAGCGTTCCATGGCTTTATTTCGCATAGTTGTTTACTCTTGAGTAGAACTGCATGTTCACTCCAGAAATAAGCATCTTTGTAAAATGAGTCAAATTGAAGCAGAACACATTGTTGGAGTGTCAGAATGCATAGATAGAAGGCAAATAAGCGTTCCATGGCTTTATTTCGCTTAGTTGCTTACTCTTGAGTAGAACTGCATGTTCACGCCAGAAATAAGCATCTTTGTAAAATGAGTCAAATTGAAGCAGAACACATTGTTGGAGTGTCAGAATGCATAGATAGAAGGCAAATAAGCGTTTTATGGCTTTATTTCGCTTAGTTGCTTACTCTTGAGTAGAACTGCATGTTCACGCCAGAAATGAGCATCTTTGTAAAATGAGCCAAATTGAAGCAGAAAACATTGTTGGAATGTCAGAATGCATAGATCGAAGGCAAATAAGCGCTCTATGGCTTTATTTCGCTTAGTTGCTTACTCTTGAGTAGAACTGCATGTTCACGCCAGAAATAAACATCTTTGTAAAATAAGCCAAATTGAAGCAGAAAACATTGTTGGAGTGTCAGAATGCATAGATAGAAGGCAAATAAGCGTTCCATGGGTTTATTTCGCTTAGTTGCTTACTCTTGAGTAGAACTGCATGTTCACTCCAGAAATAAGCATCTTTGTAAAATGAGTCAAATTGAAGCAGAACACATTGGTGGAGTGTCAGAATGCATAGATAGAAGGCAGATAAGCGTTCTATGGCTTTATTTCGCTTAGTTGCTTACTCTTGAGTAGAACTGCATGTTCACGCCAGAAATAAGCATCATTGTAAAATGAGCCAAATTGAAGCAGAAAACATTGTTGGAGTGTCAGAATGCATAGATCGAAGGCAAATAAGCGTTCCATGGCTTTATTTCGCTTACTTGCTTACTCTTGAGTAGAACTGCATATTCACTCCAGGAATAAGCATCTTTGTAAAATGAGTCAAATTGAAGCAGAACACATTGTTGGAGTGTCAGAATGCATAGATAGAAGGCAAATAAGCGTTCCATGGCTTTATTTCGCTTAGTTGCTTACTCTTGAGTAGAACTGCATGTTCACGCCAGAAATAAGCATCTTTGTAAAATGAGTCAAATTGAAGCAGAACACATTGGTGGAGTGTCAGAATGCATAGATAGAAGGCAAATAAGCGTTCTATGGCTTTATTTCGCTTAGTTGCTTACTCTTGAGTAGAACTGCATGTTCACGCCAGAAATAAGCATCTTTGTAAAATGAGTCAAATTGAAGCAGAAAACATTGTTGGAGTGTCAGAATGCATAGATAGAAGGCAAATAAGCGTTCCATGGCTTTATTTCGCTTACTTGCTTACTCTTGAGTAGAACTGCATGTTCACTCCAGAAATAAGCATCTTTGTAAAATGAGTCAAATTGAAGCAGAACACATTGGTGGAGTGTCAGAATGCATAGATAGAAGGCAAATAAGCGTTCTATGGCTTTATTTCGCTTAGTTGCTTACTCTTGAGTAGAACTGCATGTTCACGCCAGAAATAAGCATCTTTGTAAAATGAGTCAAATTGAAGCAGAACACAATGGTGGAGTGTCAGAATGCATAGATAGAAGGCAAATAAGCGTTCCATGGCTTTATTTCGCTTAGTTGCTTACTCTTGAGTAGAACTGCATGTTCACGCCAGAAATAAGCATCTTTGTAAAATGAGCCAAATTGAAGCAGAAAACATTGTTGGAGTGTCAGAATACATAGATAGAAGGCAAATAAGCGTTCCATGGCTTTATTTCGCATAGTTGTTTACTCTTGAGTAGAACTGCATGTTCACTCCAGAAATAAGCATCTTTGTAAAATGAGTCAAATTGAAGCAGAACACATTGTTGGAGTGTCAGAATACATAGATAGAAGGCAAATAAGCGTTCCATGGCTTTATTTCGCTTAGTTGCTTACTCTTGAGTAGAACTGCATGTTCACGCCAGAAATAAGCATCTTTGTAAAATGAGCCAAATTGAAGCAGAACACATTGTTGGAGTGTCAGAATGCATAGATAGAAGGCAAATAAGCGTTCTATGGCTTTATTTCGCTTAGTTGCTTACTCTTGAGTAGAACTGCATGTTCACGCCAGAAATAAGCATCTTTGTAAAATGAGTCAAATTGAAGCAGAAAACATTGTTGGAATGTCAGAATGCATAGATCGAAGGCAAATAAGCGCTCTATGGCTTTATTTCGCTTAGTTGCTTACTCTTGAGTAGAACTGCATGTTCACTCCAGAAATAAGCATCTTTGTAAAATGAGTCAAATTGAAGCAGAACACATTGTTGGAGTGTCAGAATGCATAGATAGAAGGCAAATAAGCGTTCCATGGCTTTATTTCGCTTAGTTGCTTACTCTTGAGTAGAACTGCATGTTCACGCCAGAAATGAGCATCTTTGTAAAATGAGCCAAATTGAAGCAGAAAACATTGTTGAAGTGTCAGAATGCATAGATCGAAGGCAAATAAGCGTTCCATGGCTTTATTTCGCTTAGTTGCTTACTCTTGAGTAGAACTGCATGTTCACGCCAGAAATAAGCATCTTTGTAAAATGAGCCAAATTGAAGCAGAAAACATTGTTGGAGTGTCAGAATGCATAGATAGAAGGCAAATAAGCGTTCTATGGCTTTATTTCGCTTAGTTGCTTACTCTTGAGTAGAACTGCATGTTCACGCCAGAAATAAGCATCTTTGTAAAATGAGCCAAATTGAAGCAGAACACATTGTTGGAGTGTCAGAATGCATAGATAGAAGGCAAATAAGCGTTCTATGGCTTTATTTCGGTTAGTTGCTTACTCTTGAGTAGAACTGCATGTTCACGCCAGAAATAAGCATCTTTGTAAAATGAGTCAAATTGAAGCAGAAAACATTGTTGGAGTGTCAGAATGCATAGATAGAAGGCAAATAAGCGTTCCATGGCTTTATTTCGCTTAGTTGCTTACTCTTGAGTAGAACTGCATGTTCACGCCAGAAATAAGCATCTTTGTAAAATGAGTCAAATTGAAGCAGAAAACATTGTTGGAGTGTCAGAATGCATAGATAGAAGGCAAATAAGCGTTCCATGGCTTTATTTCGCTTACTTGCTTACTCTTGAGTAGAACTGCATGTTCACGCCAGAAATAAGCATCTTTGTAAAATGAGCCAAATTGAAGCAGAACACATTGTTGGAGTGTCAGAATGCAGAGATAGAAGGCAGATAAGCGTTCCATGGCTTCATTTCGCTTAGTTGCTTACTCTTGAGTAGAACTGCATGTTCACTCCAGAAATAAGCATCTTTGTAAAATGAGCCAAATTGAAGCAGAAAACATTGTTGGAGTGTCAGAATGCATAGATAGAAGGCAAATAAGCGTTCCATGGCTTTATTTCGCTTAGTTGCTTACTCTTGAGTAGAACTGCATGTTCACTCCAGAAATAAGCATCTTTGTAAAATGAGTCAAATTGAAGCAGAACACATTGGTGGAGTGTCAGAATGCATAGATAGAAGGCAAATAAGCGTTCTATGGCTTTATTTCGCTTAGTTGCTTACTCTTGAGTAGAACTGCATGTTCACGCCAGAAATAAGCATCTTTGTTAAATGAGCCAAATTGAAGCACAAAACATTGTTGGAGTGTCAGAATGCATAGATAGAAGGCAAATAAGCGTTCCATGGCTTTATTTCGCTTAGTTGCTTACTCTTGAGTAGAACTGCATTCACTCCAAAAATAATCATCTTTGTAAAATGAGTCAAATTGAAGCAGAACACATTGGTGGAGTGTCAGAATGCATAGATAGAAGGCAAATAAGCGTTCTATGGCATTATTTCGCTTAGTTGCTTACTCTTGAGTAGAACTGCATGTTCACGCCAGAAATAAGCATCTTTGTAAAATGAGCCAAATTGAAGCAGAAAACATTGTTGGAGTGTCAGAATGCATAGATAGAAGGCAAATAAGCGTTCTATGGCTTTATTTCGCTTAGTTGCTTACTCTTGAGTAGAACTGCATGTTCACGCCAGAAATAAGCATCTTTGTAAAATGAGCCAAATTGAAGCAGAACACATTGTTGGAGTGTCAGAATGCATAGATAGAAGGCAAATAAGCGTTCTATGGCTTTATTTCGCTTAGTTGCTTACTCTTGAGTAGAACTGCATGTTCACGCCAGAAATAAGCATCTTTGTAAAATGAGTCAAATTGAAGCAGAAAACATTGTTGGAGTGTCAGAATGCATAGATAGAAGGCAAATAAGCGTTCCATGGCTTTATTTCGCTTACTTGCTTACTCTTGAGTAGAACTGCATGTTCACTCCAGAAATAAGCATCTTTGTAAAATGAGTCAAATTGAAGCAGAACACATTGTTGGAGTGTCAGAATGCAAAGATAGAAGGCAAATAAGCGTTTTATGGCTTTATTTCGCTTAGTTGCTTACTCTTGAGTAGAACTGCATGTTCACGCCAGAAATGAGCATCTTTGTAAAATGAGCCAAATTGAAGCAGAAAACATTGTTGGAATGTCAGAATGCATAGATCGAAGGCAAATAAGCGTTCCATGGCTTTATTTCGCTTAGTTGCTTACTCTTGAGTAGAACTGCATATTCACTCAAGAAATGAGCACCTATGTGAAATGACCCAAATTGAAGCAGAAAACATTGTTGGAGTGTCAGAATGCATAGATAGAAGGCAAATAAGCGTTCTATGGCTTTATTTCGCTTAGTTGCTTACTCTTGAGTAGAACTGCATGTTCACGCCAGAAATAAGCATCTTTGTAAAATGAGCCAAATTGAAGCAGAACACATTGTTGGAGTGTCAGAATGCATAGATAGAAGGCAAATAAGCGTTCTATGGCTTTATTTCGGTTAGTTGCTTACTCTTGAGTAGAACTGCATGTTCACGCCAGAAATAAGCATCTTTGTAAAATGAGCCAAATTGAAGCAGAAAACATTGTTGGAGTGTCAGAATGCATAGATAGAAGGCAAATAAGCGTTCTATGGCTTTATTTCGCTTAGTTGCTTACTCTTGAGTAGAACTGCATGTTCACGCCAGAAATAAGCATCTTTGTAAAATGAGCCAAATTGAAGCAGAACACATTGTTGGAGTGTCAGAATGCATAGATAGAAGGCAAATAAGCGTTGCATGGCTTTATTTCGCTTAGTTGCTTACTCTTGAGTAGAACTGCATGTTCACTCCAGAAATAAGCATCTTTGTAAAATGAGTCAAATTGAAGCAGAACACATTGGTGGAGTGTCAGAATGCATAGATAGAAGGCAAATAAGCGTTCTATGGCTTTATTTCGCTAAGTTGCTTACTCTTGAGTAGAACTGCATGTTCACGCCAGAAATCAGCATCTTTGTAAAATGAGCCAAACTGAAGCAGAAAACATTGTTGGAGTGTCAGAATGCATAGGTAGAAGGCAAATAAGCGTTCCATGGCTTTATTTCGCTTAGTTGCTTACTCTTGAGTAGAACTGCATGTTCACGCCAGAAATAAGCATCTTTGTAAAATGAGTCAAATTGAAGCAGAACACATTGGTGGAGTGTCAGAATGCATAGATAGAAGGCAAATAAGCGTTCTATGGCTTTATTTCGCTAAGTTGCTTACTCTTGAGTAGAACTGCATGTTCACGCCAGAAATAAGCATCTTTGTAAAATGAGCCAAACTGAAGCAGAAAACATTGTTGGAGTGTCAGAATGCATAGATAGAAGGCAAATAAGCGTTCCATGGCTTTATTTCGCTTAGTTGCTTACTCTTGAGTAGAACTGCATGTTCACGCCAGAAATAAGCATCTTTGTAAAATGAGTCAAATTGAAGCAGAACACAATGGTGGAGTGTCAGAATGCATAGATAGAAGGCAAATAAGCGTTCCATGGCTTTATTTCGCTTAGTTGCTTACTCTTGAGTAGAACTGCATGTTCAGGCCAGAAATAAGCATCTTTGTAAAATGAGCCAAATTGAAGCAGAAAACATTGTTGGAGTGTCAGAATGCATAGATAGAAGGCAAATAAGCGTTCTATGGCTTTATTTCGCTTAGCTGCTTACTCTTGAGTAGAACTGCATGTTCACTCCAGAAATAAGCATCTTTGTAAAATGAGTCAAATTGAAGCAGAACACATTGTTGGAGTGTCAGAATGCAAAGATAGAAGGCAAATAAGCGTTTTATGGCTTTATTTCGCTTAGTTGCTTACTCTTGAGTAGAACTGCATGTTCACGCCAGAAATGAGCATCTTTGTAAAATGAGCCAAATTGAAGCAGAAAACATTGTTGGAATGTCAGAATGCATAGATCGAAGGCAAATAAGCGTTCCATGGCTTTATTTCGCTTAGTTGCTTACTCTTGAGTAGAACTGCATATTCACTCAAGAAATGAGCACCTATGTGAAATGACCCAAATTGAAGCAGAAAACATTGTTGGAGTGTCAGAATGCATAGATAGAAGGCAAATAAGCGTTCTATGGCTTTATTTCGCTTAGTTGCTTACTCTTGAGTAGAACTGCATGTTCACGCCAGAAATAAGCATCTTTGTAAAATGAGCCAAATTGAAGCAGAAAACATTGTTGAAGTGTCAAAATGCATAGATAGAAGGCAAATAAGCGTTCCATGGCTTTATTTCGCTTAGTTGCTTACTCTTGAGTAGAACTGCATGTTCACGCCAGAAATAAGCATCTTTGTAAAATGAGCCAAATTGAAGCAGAAAACATTGTTGGAGTGTCAGAATGCATAGATAGAAGGCAAATAAGCGTTGCATGGCTTTATTTCGCATAGTTGTTTACTCTTGAGTAGAACTGCATGTTCACTCCAGAAATAAGCATCTTTGTAAAATGAGTCAAATTGAAGCAGAACACATTGGTGGAGTGTCAGAATGCATAGATAGAAGGCAAATAAGCGTTCTATGGCTTTATTTCGCTAAGTTGCTTACTCTTGAGTAGAACTGCATGTTCACGCCAGAAATCAGCATCTTTGTAAAATGAGCCAAACTGAAGCAGAAAACATTGTTGGAGTGTCAGAATGCATAGATAGAAGGCAAATAAGCGTTCCATGGCTTTATTTCGCTTAGTTGCTTACTCTTGAGTAGAACTGCATGTTCACGCCAGAAATAAGCATCTTTGTAAAATGAGTCAAATTGAAGCAGAACACATTGGTGGAGTGTCAGAATGCATAGATAGAAGGCAAATAAGCGTTCTATGGCTTTATTTCGCTAAGTTGCTTACTCTTGAGTAGAACTGCATGTTCACGCCAGAAATAAGCATCTTTGTAAAATGAGCCAAACTGAAGCAGAAAACATTGTTGGAGTGTCAGAATGCATAGATAGAAGGCAAATAAGAGTTCCATGGCTTTATTTCGCTTAGTTGCTTACTCTTGAGTAGAACTGCATGTTCACGCCAGAAATAAGCATCTTTGTAAAATGAGTCAAATTGAAGCAGAACACAATGGTGGAGTGTCAGAATGCATAGATAGAAGGCAAATAAGCGTTCCATGGCTTTATTTCGCTTAGTTGCTTACTCTTGAGTAGAACTGCATGTTCAGGCCAGAAATAAGCATCTTTGTAAAATGAGCCAAATTGAAGCAGAAAACATTGTTGGAGTGTCAGAATGCATAGATAGAAGGCAAATAAGCGTTCTATGGCTTTATTTCGCTTAGCTGCTTACTCTTGAGTAGAACTGCATGTTCACTCCAGAAATAAGCATCTTTGTAAAATGAGTCAAATTGAAGCAGAAAACATTGTTGGAGTGTCAGAATGCATAGATAGAAGGCAAATAAGCGTTCCATGGCTTTATTTCGCTTAGTTGCTTACTCTTGAGTAGAACTGCATGTTCACGCCAGAAATGAGCATCTTTGTAAAATGAGCCAAATTGAAGCAGAAAACATTGTTGGAATGTCAGAATGCATAGATCGAAGGCAAATAAGCGTTCCATGGCTTTATTTCGCTTAGTTGCTTACTCTTGAGTAGAACTGCATATTCACTCAAGAAATGAGCACCTATGTGAAATGACCCAAATTGAAGCAGAAAACATTGTTGGAGTGTCAGAATGCATAGATAGAAGGCAAATAAGCGTTCTATGGCTTTATTTCGCTTAGTTGCTTACTCTTGAGTAGAACTGCATGTTCACGCCAGAAATAAGCATCTTTGTAAAATGAGCCAAATTGAAGCAGAAAACATTGTTGAAGTGTCAAAATGCATAGATAGAAGGCAAATAAGCGTTCCATGGCTTTATTTCGCTTAGTTGCTTACTCTTGAGTAGAACTGCATGTTCACGCCAGAAATAAGCATCTTTGTAAAATGAGCCAAATTGAAGCAGAAAACATTGTTGGATTGTCAGAATGCATAGATAGAAGGCAAATAAGCGTTCCATGGCTTTATTTCGCATAGTTGTTTACTCTTGAGTAGAACTGCATGTTCACTCCAGAAATAAGCATCTTTGTAAAATGAGTCAAATTGAAGCAGAACACATTGGTGGAGTGTCAGAATGCATAGATAGAAGGCAAATAAGCGTTCTATGGCTTTATTTCGCTAAGTTGCTTACTCTTGAGTAGAACTGCATGTTCACACCAGAAATAAGCAACTTTGTAAAATGAGCCAAACTGAAGCAGAAAACATTGTTGGAGTGTCAGAATGCATAGATAGAAGGCAAATAAGCGTTCCATGGCTTTATTTCGCTTAGTTGCTTACTCTTGAGTAGAACTGCATGTTCACGCCAGAAATAAGCATCTTTGTAAAATGAGTCAAATTGAAGCAGAACACATTGTTGGAGTGTCAGAATGCATAGATAGAAGGCAAATAAGCGTTTTATGGCTTTATTTCGCTTAGTTGCTTACTCTTGAGTAGAACTGCATGTTCACTCCAGAAATAAGCATCTTTGTAAAATGAGCCAAATTGAAGCAGAAAACATTGTTGGAATGTCAGAATGCATAGATCGAAGGCAAATAAGCGTTCCATGGCTTTATTTCGCTTAGTTGCTTACTCTTGAGTAGAACTGCATATTCACTCAAGAAATGAGCACCTATGTGAAATGACCCAAATTGAAGCAGAAAACATTGTTGGAGTGTCAGAATGCATAGATAGAAGGCAAATAAGCGTTCTATGGCTTTATTTCGCTTAGTTGCTTACTCTTGAGTAGAACTGCATGTTCACGCCAGAAATAAGCATCTTTGTAAAATGAGCCAAATTGAAGCAGAAAACATTGTTGAAGTGTCAGAATGCATAGATAGAAGGCAAATAAGCGTTCCATGGCTTTATTTCGCTTAGTTGCTTACTCTTGAGTAGGACTGCATGTTCGCGCCAGAAATAAGCATCTTTGTAAAATGAGCCAAATTGAAGCAGAAAACATTGTTGGAGTGTCAGAATGCATAGATAGAAGGCAAATAAGCGTTCCATGGCTTTATTTCGCTTAGTTGCTTACTCTTGAGTAGAACTGCATGTTCACGCCAGAAATAAGCATCTTTGTAAAATGAGTCAAATTGAAGCAGAACACATTGTTGGAGTGTCAGAATGCATAGATAGAAGGCAAATAAGCGTTCCATGGCTTTATTTCGCTTAGTTGCTTACTCTTGAGTAGAACTGCATATTCACTCAAGAAATGAGCACCTATGTGAAATGACCCAAATTGAAGCAGAAAACATTGTTGGAGTGTCAGAATGCATAGATAGAAGGCAAATAAGCGTTCTATGGCTTTATTTCGCTTAGTTGCTTACTCTTGAGTAGAACTGCATGTTCACGCCAGAAATAAGCATCTTTGTAAAATGAGCCAAATTGAAGCAGAAAACATTGTTGAAGTGTCAGAATGCATAGATAGAAGGCAAATAAGCGTTCCATGGCTTTATTTCGCTTAGTTGCTTACTCTTGAGTAGGACTGCATGTTCACGCCAGAAATAAGCATCTTTGTAAAATGAGCCAAATTGAAGCAGAAAACATTGTTGGAGTGTCAGAATGCATAGATAGAAGGCAAATAAGCGTTGCATGGCTTTATTTCGCATAGTTGTTTACTCTTGAGTAGAACTGCATGTTCACTCCAGAAATAAGCATCTTTGTAAAATGAGTCAAATTGAAGCAGAACACATTGGTGGAGTGTCAGAATGCATAGATAGAAGGCAAATAAGCGTTCTATGGCTTTATTTCGCTAAGTTGCTTACTCTTGAGTAGAACTGCATGTTCACGCCAGAAATCAGAATCTTTGTAAAATGAGCCAAACTGAAGCAGAAAACATTGTTGGAGTGTCAGAATGCATAGATAGAAGGCAAATAAGCGTTCCATGGCTTTATTTCGCTTAGTTGCTTACTCTTGAGTAGAACTGCATGTTCACGCCAGAAATAAGCATCTTTGTAAAATGAGTCAAATTGAAGCAGAACACATTGGTGGAGTGTCAGAATGCATAGATAGAAGGCAAATAAGCGTTCTATGGCTTTATTTCGCTAAGTTGCTTACTCTTGAGTAGAACTGCATGTTCACGCCAGAAATAAGCATCTTTGTAAAATGAGCCAAACTGAAGCAGAAAACATTGTTGGAGTGTCAGAATGCATAGATAGAGCCAAATTGAAGCCAAAAATGAGCCAAATTGATAGATAGAAGGCAAATAAGCGTTCCATGGCTTTATTTCGCTTAGTTGCTTACTCTTGAGTAGAACTGCATGTTCACGCCAGAAATAAGCATCTTTGTAAAATGAGCCAAATTGAAGCAGAAAACATTGTTGGAGTGTCAGAATGCATAGATAGAAGGCAAATAAGCGTTCTATGGCTTTATTTCGCTTAGTTGCTTACTCTTGAGTAGAACTGCATGTTCACTCCAGAAATAAGCATCTTTGTAAAATGAGTCAAATTGAAGCAGAAAACATTGTTGGAGTGTCAGAATGCATAGATCGAAGGCAAATAAGCGTTCCATGGCTTTATTTCGCTTAGTTGCTTACTCTTGAGTAGAACTGCATGTTCACGCCAGAAATGAGCATCTTTGTAAAATGAGCCAAATTGAAGCAGAAAACATTGTTGGAATGTCAGAATGCATAGATCGAAGGCAAATAAGCGTTCCATGGCTTTATTTCGCATAGTTGTTTACTCTTGAGTAGAACTGCATGTTCACTCCAGAAATAAGCATCTTTGTAAAATAAGTCAAATTGAAGCAGAACACATTGTTGGAGTGTCAGAATGCATAGATAGAAGGCAAATAAGCGTTCCATGGCTTTATTTCGCTTAGTTGCTTACTCTTGAGTAGAACTGCATGTTCACGCCAGAAATAAGCATCTTTGTAAAATGAGCCAAATTGAAGCAGAAAACATTGTTGGAGTGTCAGAATGCATAGATAGAAGGCAAATAAGCGTTCCATGGCTTTATTTCGCTTAGTTGCTTACTCTTGAGTAGAACTGCATGTTCACGCCATTAATAAGCATCTTTGTAAAATGAGCCAAATTGAAGCAGAAAACATTGTTGGAGTGTCAGAATGCATAGATCGAAGGCAAATAAGCGTTCCATGGCTTTATTTCGCTTAGTTGCTTACTCTTGAGTAGAACTGCATATTCACTCAAGAAATGAGCACCTATGTGAAATGACCCAAATTGAAGCAGAAAACATTGTTGGAGTGTCAGAATGCATAGATAGAAGGCAAATAAGCGTTCTATGGCTTTATTTCGCTTAGTTGCTTACTCTTGAGTAGAACTGCATGTTCACGCCAGAAATAAGCATCTTTGTAAAATGAGCCAAATTGAAGCAGAAAACATTGTTGAAGTGTCAGAATGCATAGATAGAAGGCAAATAAGCGTTCCATGGCTTTATTTCGCTTAGTTGCTTACTCTTGAGTAGAACTGCATGTTCACGCCAGAAATAAGCATCTTTGTAAAATGAGCCAAATTGAAGCAGAAAACATTGTTGGAGTGTCAGAATGCATAGATAGAAGGCAAATAAGCGTTCCATGGCTTTATTTCGCTTAGTTGCTTATTCTTGAGTAGAACTGCATGTTCACTCCAGAAATAAGCATCTTTGTAAAATGAGTCAAATTGAAGCAGAACACATTGTTGGAGTGTCAGAATGCATAGATAGAAGGCATATAAGCGTTCAATGGCTTTATTTCGCTTAGTTGCTTACTCTTGAGTAGAACTGCATGTTCACGCCAGAAATAAGCATCTTTGTAAAATGAGTCAAATTGAAGCAGAACACATTGTTGGAGTGTCAGAATGCATAGATAGAAGGCAAATAAGCGTTCCATGGCTTTATTTCGCTTAGTTGCTTACTCTTGAGTAGAACTGCATGTTCACGCCAGAAATAAGCATCTTTGTAAAATGAGTCAAATTGAAGCAGAACACATTGGTGGAGTGTCAGAATGCATAGATAGAAGGCAAATAAGCGTTCCATGGCTTTATTTCGCTTAGTTGCTTACTCTTGAGTAGAACTGCATGTTCACGCCAGAAATAAGCATCTTTGTAAAATGAGCCAAATTGAAGCAGAAAACATTGTTGGAGTGTCAGAATGCATAGATAGAAGGCAAATAAGCGTTCCATGGCTTTATTTCGCTTAGTTGCTTACTCTTGAGTAGAACTGCATATTCACTCAAGAAATGAGCACCTATGTGAAATGACCCAAATTGAAGCAGAAAACATTGTTGGAGTGTCAGAATGCATAGATAGAAGGCAAATAAGCGTTCTATGGCTTTATTTCGCTTAGTTGCTTACTCTTGAGTAGAACTGCATGTTCACGCCAGAAATAAGCATCTTTGTAAAATGAGCCAAATTGAAGCAGAAAACATTGTTGAAGTGTCAGAATGCATAGATAGAAGGCAAATAAGCGTTCCATGGCTTTATTTCGCTTAGTTGCTTACTCTTGAGTAGAACTGCATGTTCACGCCATTAATAAGCATCTTTGTAAAATGAGCCAAATTGAAGCAGAAAACATTGTTGGAGTGTCAGAATGCATAGATCGAAGGCAAATAAGCGTTCCATGGCTTTATTTCGCTTAGTTGCTTACTCTTGAGTAGAACTGCATATTCACTCAAGAAATGAGCACCTATGTGAAATGACCCAAATTGAAGCAGAAAACATTGTTGGAGTGTCAGAATGCATAGATAGAAGGCAAATAAGCGTTCTATGGCTTTATTTCGCTTAGTTGCTTACTCTTGAGTAGAACTGCATGTTCACGCCAGAAATAAGCATCTTTGTAAAATGAGCCAAATTGAAGCAGAAAACATTGTTGAAGTGTCAGAATGCATAGATAGAAGGCAAATAAGCGTTCCATGGCTTTATTTCGCTTAGTTGCTTACTCTTGAGTAGAACTGCATGTTCACGCCAGAAATAAGCATCTTTGTAAAATGAGCCAAATTGAAGCAGAAAACATTGTTGGAGTGTCAGAATGCATAGATAGAAGGCAAATAAGCGTTCCATGGCTTTATTTCGCTTAGTTGCTTATTCTTGAGTAGAACTGCATGTTCACTCCAGAAATAAGCATCTTTGTAAAATGAGTCAAATTGAAGCAGAACACATTGTTGGAGTGTCAGAATGCATAGATAGAAGGCATATAAGCGTTCAATGGCTTTATTTCGCTTAGTTGCTTACTCTTGAGTAGAACTGCATGTTCACGCCAGAAATAAGCATCTTTGTAAAATGAGTCAAATTGAAGCAGAACACATTGTTGGAGTGTCAGAATGCATAGATAGAAGGCAAATAAGCGTTCCATGGCTTTATTTCGCTTAGTTGCTTACTCTTGAGTAGAACTGCATGTTCACGCCAGAAATAAGCATCTTTGTAAAATGAGTCAAATTGAAGCAGAACACATTGGTGGAGTGTCAGAATGCATAGATAGAAGGCAAATAAGCGTTCCATGGCTTTATTTCGCTTAGTTGCTTACTCTTGAGTAGAACTGCATGTTCACGCCAGAAATAAGCATCTTTGTAAAATGAGCCAAATTGAAGCAGAAAACATTGTTGGAGTGTCAGAATGCATAGATAGAAGGCAAATAAGCGTTCCATGGCTTTATTTCGCTTAGTTGCTTACTCTTGAGTAGAACTGCATATTCACTCAAGAAATGAGCACCTATGTGAAATGACCCAAATTGAAGCAGAAAACATTGTTGGAGTGTCAGAATGCATAGATAGAAGGCAAATAAGCGTTCTATGGCTTTATTTCGCTTAGTTGCTTACTCTTGAGTAGAACTGCATGTTCACGCCAGAAATAAGCATCTTTGTAAAATGAGCCAAATTGAAGCAGAAAACATTGTTGAAGTGTCAGAATGCATAGATAGAAGGCAAATAAGCGTTCCATGGCTTTATTTCGCTTAGTTGCTTACTCTTGAGTAGAACTGCATGTTCACGCCAGAAATAAGCATCTTTGTAAAATGAGCCAAATTGAAGCAGAACACATTGTTGGAGTGTCAGAATGCATAGATCGAAGGCAAATAAGCGTTCCATGGCTTTATTTCGCTTAGTTGCTTACTCTTGAGTAGAACTGCATATTCACTCAAGAAATGAGCACCTATGTGAAATGACCCAAATTGAAGCAGAAAACATTGTTGGAGTGTCAGAATGCATAGATAGAAGGCAAATAAGCGTTCTATGGCTTTATTTCGCTTAGTTGCTTACTCTTGAGTAGAACTGCATGTTCACGCCAGAAATAAGCATCTTTGTAAAATGAGCCAAATTGAAGCAGAAAACATTGTTGAAGTGTCAGAATGCATAGATAGAAGGCAAATAAGCGTTCCATGGCTTTATTTCGCTTAGTTGCTTACTCTTGAGTAGAACTGCATGTTCACGCCAGAAATAAGCATCTTTGTAAAATGAGCCAAATTGAAGCAGAAAACATTGTTGGAGTGTCAGAATGCATAGATAGAAGGCAAATAAGCGTTCCATGGCTTTATTTCGCTTAGTTGCTTATTCTTGAGTAGAACTGCATGTTCACTCCAGAAATAAGCATCTTTGTAAAATGAGTCAAATTGAAGCAGAACACATTGTTGGAGTGTCAGAATGCATAGATAGAAGGCATATAAGCGTTCAATGGCTTTATTTCGCTTAGTTGCTTACTCTTGAGTAGAACTGCATGTTCACGCCAGAAATAAGCATCTTTGTAAAATGAGTCAAATTGAAGCAGAACACATTGGTGGAGTGTCAGAATGCATAGATAGAAGGCAAATAAGCGTTCTATGGCTTTATTTCGCTAAGTTGCTTACTCTTGAGTAGAACTGCATGTTCACGCCAGAAATAAGCATCTTTGTAAAATGAGCCAAACTGAAGCAGAAAACATTGTTGGAGTGTCAGAATGCATAGATAGAAGGCAAATAAGCGTTCCATGGCTTTATTTCGCTTAGTTGCTTACTCTTGAGTAGAACTGCATGTTCACGCCAGAAATAAGCATCTTTGTAAAATGAGTCAAATTGAAGCAGAACACAATGGTGGAGTGTCAGAATGCATAGATAGAAGGCAAATAAGCGTTCTATGGCTTTATTTCGCTTAGTTGCTTACTCTTGAGTAGAACTGCATATTCACTCAAGAAATGAGCACCTATGTGAAATGACCCAAATTGAAGCAGAAAACATTGTTGGAGTGTCAGAATGCATAGATAGAAGGCAAATAAGCGTTCTATGGCTTTATTTCGCTTAGTTGCTTACTCTTGAGTAGAACTGCATGTTCACGCCAGAAATAAGCATCTTTGTAAAATGAGCCAAATTGAAGCAGAAAACATTGTTGAAGTGTCAGAATGCATTGATAGAAGGCAAATAAGCGTTCCATGGCTTTATTTCGCTTAGTTGCTTACTCTTGAGTAGAACTGCATGTTCACGCCAGAAATAAGCATCTTTGTAAAATGAGCCAAATTGAAGCAGAAAACATTGTTGGAGTGTCAGAATGCATAGATAGAAGGCAAATAAGCGTTCTATGGCTTTATTTCGCTTAGTTGCTTATTCTTGAGTAGAACTGCATGTTCACTCCAGAAATAAGCATCTTTGTAAAATGAGTCAAATTGAAGCAGAAAACATTGTTGGAGTGTCAGAATGCATAGATAGAAGGCAAATACGCGTTCCATGGCTTTATTTCGCTTAGTTGCTTACTCTTGAGTAGAACTGCATGTTCACGCCAGAAATAAGCATCTTTGTAAAATGAGTCAAATTGAAGCAGAACACATTGGTGGAGTGTCAGAATGCATAGATAGAAGGCAAATAAGCGTTCTATGGCTTTATTTCGCTTAGTTGCTTACTCTTGAGTAGAACTGCATGTTCACGCCAGAAATAAGCATCTTTGTAAAATGAGCCAAATTGAAGCAGAAAACATTGTTGGAGTGTCAGAATGCATAGATAGAAGGCAAATAAGCGTTCCATGGCTTTATTTCGCTTACTTGCTTACTCTTGAGTAGAACTGCATGTTCACTCCAGAAATAAGCATCTTTGTAAAATGAGTCAAATTGAAGCAGAACACATTGTTGGAGTGTCAGAATGCATAGATAGAAGGCAAATAAGCACTCTATGGCTTTATTTCGCTTAGTTGCTTACTCTTGAGTAGAACTGCATGTTCACGCCAGAAATAAGCATCTTTGTAAAATGAGTCAAATTGAAGCAGAAAACATTGTTGGAATGTCAGAATGCATAGATCGAAGGCAAATAAGCGTTCCATGGCTTTATTTCGCTTAGTTGCTTACTCTTGAGTAGAACTGCATGTTCACGCCAGAAATAAGCATCTTTGTAAAATGAGCATCTTTGTAAAATGAGCCAAATTGAAGCAGAAAACATTGTTGGAGTGTCAGAATGCATAGATAGAAGGCAAATAAGCGTTCCATGGCTTTATTTCGCATAGTTGTTTACTCTTGAGTAGAACTGCATGTTCACTCCAGAAATAAGCATCTTTGTAAAATGAGTCAAATTGAAGCAGAACACATTGGTGGAGTGTCAGAATGCATAGATAGAAGGCAAATAAGCGTTCTATGGCTTTATTTCGCTTAGTTGCTTACTCTTGAGTAGAACTGCATGTTCACGCCAGAAATAAGCATCTTTGTAAAATGAGCCAAACTGAAGCAGAAAACATTGTTGGAGTGTCAGAATGCATAGATAGAAGGCAAATAAGCGTTCCATGGCTTTATTTCGCTTAGTTGCTTACTCTTGAGTAGAACTGCATGTTCACGCCAGAAATAAGCATCTTTGTAAAATGAGTCAAATTGAAGCAGAACACAATGGGGGAGTGTCAGCATGCATAGATAGAAGGCAAATAAGCGTTCCATGGCTTTATTTCGCTTAGTTGCTTACTCTTGAGTAGAACTGCATGTTCACGCCAGAAATAAGCATCTTTGTAAAATGAGCCAAATTGAAGCAGAAAACATTGTTGGAGTGTCAGAATGCATAGATAGAAGGCAAATAAGCGTTCCATGGCTTTATTTCGCTTAGTTGCTTACTCTTGAGTAGAACTGCATGTTCACGCCAGAAATAAGCATCTTTGTAAAATGAGTCAAATTGAAGCAGAACACATTGTTGGAGTGTCAGAATGCATAGATCGAAGGCAAATAAGCGTTTTATGGCTTTATTTCGCTTAGTTGCTTACTCTTGAGTAGAACTGCATGTTCACTCCAGAAATAAGCATCTTTGTAAAATGAGTCAAATTGAAGCAGAAAACATTGTTGGAGTGTCAGAATGCATAGATAGAAGGCAAATAAGCGTTCAATGGCTTTATTTCGCTTAGTTGCTTACTCTTGAGTAGAACTGCATGTTCACTCCAGAAATAAGCATCTTTGTAAAATGAGTCAAATTGAAGCAGAACACATTGTTGGAGTGTCAGAATGCATAGATAGAAGGCAAATAAGCGTTCCATGGCTTTATTTCGCTTAGTTGCTTACTCTTGAGTAGAACTGCATGTTCACGCCAGAAATAAGCATCTTTGTAAAATGAGCCAAATTGAAGCAGAAAACATTGTTGGAGTGTCAGAATGCATAGATAGAAGGCAAATAAGCGTTCCATGGCTTTATTTCGCTTAGTTGCTTACTCTTGAGTAGAACTGCATGTTCACGCCAGAAATAAGCATCTTTGTAAAATGAGCCAAATTGAAGCAGAAAACATTGTTGGAGTGTCAGAATGCATAGATCGAAGGCAAATAAGCGTTCCATGGCTTTATTTCGCTTAGTTGCTTACTCTTGAGTAGAACTGCATATTCACTCAAGAAATGAGCATCTTTGTAAAATGAGTCAAATTGAAGCAGAACACAATGGGGGAGTGTCAGCATGCATAGATAGAAGGCAAATAAGCGTTCCATGGCTTTATTTCGCTTAGTTGCTTACTCTTGAGTAGAACTGCATGTTCACGCCAGAAATAAGCATCTTTGTAAAATGAGCCAAATTGAAGCAGAAAACATTGTTGGAGTGTCAGAATGCATAGATAGAAGGCAAATAAGCGTTCCATGGCTTTATTTCGCTTAGTTGCTTACTCTTGAGTAGAACTGCATGTTCACGCCAGAAATAAGCATCTTTGTAAAATGAGTCAAATTGAAGCAGAACACATTGTTGGAGTGTCAGAATGCATAGATAGAAGGCAAATAAGCGTTTTATGGCTTTATTTCGCTTAGTTGCTTACTCTTGAGTAGAACTGCATGTTCACTCCAGAAATAAGCATCTTTGTAAAATGAGTCAAATTGAAGCAGAAAACATTGTTGGAGTGTCAGAATGCATAGATAGAAGGCAAATAAGCGTTCAATGGCTTTATTTCGCTTAGTTGCTTACTCTTGAGTAGAACTGCATGTTCACTCCAGAAATAAGCATCTTTGTAAAATGAGTCAAATTGAAGCAGAACACATTGTTGGAGTGTCAGAATGCATAGATAGAAGGCAAATAAGCGTTCCATGGCTTTATTTCGCTTAGTTGCTTACTCTTGAGTAGAACTGCATGTTCACGCCAGAAATAAGCATCTTTGTAAAATGAGCCAAATTGAAGCAGAAAACATTGTTGGAGTGTCAGAATGCATAGATAGAAGGCAAATAAGCGTTCCATGGCTTTATTTCGCTTAGTTGCTTACTCTTGAGTAGAACTGCATGTTCACGCCAGAAATAAGCATCTTTGTAAAATGAGCCAAATTGAAGCAGAAAACATTGTTGGAGTGTCAGAATGCATAGATCGAAGGCAAATAAGCGTTCCATGGCTTTATTTCGCTTAGTTGCTTACTCTTGAGTAGAACTGCATATTCACTCAAGAAATGAGCACCTATGTGAAATGACCCAAATTGAAGCAGAAAACATTGTTGGAGTGTCAGAATGCATAGATAGAAGGCAAATAAGCGTTCTATGGCTTTATTTCGCTTAGTTGCTTACTCTTGAGTAGAACTGCATGTTCACGCCAGAAATAAGCATCTTTGTAAAATGAGCCAAATTGAAGCAGAAAACATTGTTGAAGTGTCAGAATGCATAGATAG